>NW_028297431.1:6530849-6609845 GCF_049724085.1 Artemia sp. Qi Xiang Cuo
CATTTCAATGAATGAAATCCAAAATGAACTTTGAAAAAATCAATAGAATGTAACCGTGATAAGGTAAAGCACAACAAAACACTACTTAAATATTCAAACTCTTGCATTTAAAAGAAAGAAATTCAAAATGAACTTTGAAAAATTAAGAGAATGTAACAGTGAGATGGTAAACCATGACAAAACACAACTGAAATATTCCAACTCTTGCATTTCAACGAAAGAAATCCAAAACGAACTTTGAAAAATCAAGACAATGTAAGTGTGAGAATGTACACCACAACAAAACACTACTGAAATAATCAATCTCTTGCATTTCAGTGAAAGAATTTCAAAATAAAATTTAAACAATCATGAGAATGTAACTGTGACAAGGTTAACCAAGACAAAACATTACTGAAATATTCCAACACTTGCATTTCAAAGAAAGAAATTCAAAATGAACTTTGAAAAATAAAGAGAATGTAAGTGTAAGATTGTAAACCACAACAAAACACTACTGAAATATTCCAACTCTTGCATTTCAATGAAAGAAATTCAAAATGAACTTTGAAGTATCATGAGAATGTAACTGTGACATTGTAAGCCATAACAAAACACTACTAAAATATTCCAACTCTTTCATTTCAACGAAAGAAATAAAAAATGAACTTTGAAAAATCAAGAGTATTTAACTGTGATAGGGTTAAAGACTTCAAAACAATCCTTATATATTAAAAATCTTTCATTTCAAAGAATAAAAATTAAAAACGAATTTTGAAAAATCAAGAGAATGTAACTGTGGCACGGTAAACCATGACAAAACACAAGGGAAATATTCCATCTCATGCATTTCAATGAAAGAAATCCAAAATGAACTTTGCAAAATCAAGAGAATTTAACTGTGACAAGGTAAGCCATGACAGAACACTACTAAAATATTCCAACTATTGCATTTAAATAAATAAATTCAAAATGAACTTTGAAAAATCAAGAGATTGTAACAGTGACAAGGTAAACCAAGACAAAAACCCTACTGAAATATTCCAAATCTTGCATTTCAACGAAAGAAATTCAAAATGAACTTTGAAAAATCAAGAGAATGTAACTGTGACAAGGTAAATCACGACAAGATACTACTGAAAAATTCCAACTCTTGCATTTCAATGAAATAACTTAAATATGAACTTTGAAAAATTAAGAAAATGTAACTGTGACAAGTTAAACCACAGCAAAACATTACTAAAATATACCAGCTTTTGCATTTCAAATAAAGATATACCTAATGAACTTTGAAAAATTACGAGACTGTAATTGTGACAAGGTAAACAACAAAAAAACACTACTGAAATAATCCAACTCATGCATTTCAATGAAAGAAATTCAAAATGAACTTTTAAAAATCAAGAGAACTTAACTGTGAGATGGTGAACCACGAAAAAACACTACTGAAATATTCCAACTCTTGCATTTCAATGAAAGAAATTCAAAATGAACTTTGAAAAACTTTGAAAAAATCAAGAGAATGTAACTGTGGCAAGGTAAACCATAACAAAACACTACTGAAATATTCCATCTCATGCATTTCAATGAAAGAAATCCAAAATGAACTTTGCAAAATCAAGAGAATGTAACTGTGACAAGGTAAACCATGACAGAACACTACTAAAATATTCCAACTCTTGCATTTCACGAAAGAAATTCAAAATGAACTTTGAAAAATCAAGAGATTGTAACTGTGACAAGGTAAACCATGAAAAAAACCCTACTGAAATATTCCATCTCTTGTACTTCAACGAAAGAAATCCAAAATGAACTTTGAAAAATCAAGAGAATGTAATGGTGACAAGATAAATCACGACAAGACACTACTAAAATATTCCAACTCTTGCATTTCAATGAAATAAAATTCAAAAAGAACTTTGAAAAATTAAGAGAATGTAACTGTGACAAGGTAAAGCACAACAAAACACTACTAAAATATACAAACTCTTGCATTTCAAATAAAAAAATCCCAAATAAACTTTGAAAAATTAAGAGAATGTAACTGTGACAAGGTAAACCACGACAAAACACTACTGAAATAATCCAACTCATGCATTTCAATGAAAGAAATTCAAAATGAACTTTGAAAAATCAAGAGAACTTAACTGTGAGATGGTGAACCACGAAAAAACACTACTGAAATATTCCAACTTTTGCATTTCAATGAAATAAATTAAAAATGAACATTGAAAAACTTTGAAAAAATCAATATAATGTAGAAATGGCAAGGTAAACCAAGACAAAACAATACTGAAATATTCCACGACTTGTATTTCAACTAAATAAATTAAAAATTAACCTTGAAAAAATTAGCAGAATGTAAATGTAAGAAGGTAAACCCTAAAAAAACACTACTGAAATATTCCAAATCTTTAACTTCATGAAATAAATTCAATATGAATATAGAAAAAAGATGAAAAACCCATGATACTTTCCTTTAACAAGGTAAAAAACCGAAAAGCACTACTGAAATGGTCCAGAACTTGCATTTCACGACATTAATTAAAAATTAACATTGAATAAATATGAAAAAATAATTAGACTGTTACTGTGACAATTTAAACCATCAAAAAACACTACTGAAATATTTAAACTCTTGCATTTCACGAAAGAAATTCAAAATGAACTTTGAAAAATCAAGAGAATGTAACTGTGACAAGGTTAGGCACAATAAAACACTACTTAAATATTCAAACTCTTTCATTTAAACGGAAGAAATACAAAATTAACATTGAAAAACAAAGATAATGTAAGTTTGAGAATGTAAACCAAAATAATACACTACTGAAATATTCAAACTCATGCATTTCAATGAAAGAAAGTCAAAATGAACTTTGAAAAATCAATAGAATTTAACTGTGTCAATTTCAAACATTACAAAAAACTACTGAAATATTCCATCTCACGCATTTAAATGACATAAATAAAAAATGAAATTTTAAAAATCAAGAGAATGTAACTGTGACAATGTAAACCACGACAAAACACAAATGAAGTATTCCAACTCTTGAATTTCAATGAATGAAATCCAAAAAGAAATTTGAAAAAATCAATATAATGTAAACGTGATAAGGTAAAGAACAACAAAACACTACTTAAATATTCAAACTCTTGCATTTCAAAGAAAGAAATTCAAAATGAACTTTGAAAAATCAAGAGAATGTAACTGTGACAAGGTAAACCATGACAAAACACAATTTAAATATTCCAACTCTTGCATTTCAACGAAAGAAATCCAAAACGAACTTTGAAAAATCAAGACAATGTAAGTGTGAGAATGTACACCACAACAAAACACTACTGAAATAATCAATCTCTTGCATTTCAGTGAAAGAATTTCAAAATAAAATTTGAACAATCATGAGAATGTAACTGTGACAAGGTTAACCACGACAAAACACTACTGAAATATTCCAACTCTTGCATTTCAACGAAAGAAATTCAAAATGAACTTTGAAAAATTAAGAGAATGTAAGTGTGAGAATGTAAACCACAACAAAACACTACTGAAATAATCCATCTCTTGCATTTCAATGAAAGAAATTCAAAATGAAATTTGAAAAATCAAGAGATTGTAACTGTGACATTGTAAACAACAACAAAACACTACTGAAATATTCAAACTCTTTCATTTCAAAGAAAGAACTCAAAAATTAACTATGAAAAATCAAGAGTATGTAACTGTGATATGTTTAACGGAGACAAAACACTACATAAATAGTACAAATCTTGCCTTTCAATGAATAAAAATTCAAAATGAATTTTGAAAAATCAAGAGAATGTAACTATGGCAAGGTAAACCATGACAAAACACAAGGTACAAATTCAATCTCTTGTATTTCAACGAAATAAAATCCAAAATTAACTTTAAAAAATAAAGAGAATGTAACTGTGACAGAACACTACTAAAATATTCCAACTCTTGCATTTCACGAAAGAAATTAAAAATGAACTTTGAAAAATAAAGAGATTGTAACTGTGACAAGGTAAACCATGACAAAAACCCTACTGAAATAGTTCAACTCTTGCATTTCAACGAAATAAAATTCAAAATTAACTTTGAAAAATCAAGAGAATGTAATTGTGACAACGTAAATCACGACAAGAAACTACTAAAATATTCTAACTCATACATTTCAATGAAAGAAATTAAATAAGAACTTTGAAAAATTGTGAGAATGTAACTGTGACAAGGTAAACCAAAACAAAACACTACTAAAATATTCAAACTCTTGCATTTCAAATAAAAAAATTCATAATAAACTTTGAAAAATTACGAGAAAGTAATTTTGACAAGGTAAACCACAACAATACACTACTGAAATAATGCAACTCTTGCATGTCAATTAAAGAAATTCAAAATGAACTTTGAAAAATCAAGAGAACTTAACTGTGAGATGGTTAACCACAAAAAATCACTATTTAAATATTGCAACTCTTGCATTTCAATGAAAGAAATTAAAAATGAACTTTGAAAAACTTTGAAAAAATCAAGATAATTTAAAAGTGGCAAGGTAAACCATGACAAACACTACTGAAATATTCCAAGTCTTGTATTTCAATGAAATAAATTAAAAATGAACTTTGAAAAAATCAAGAAAATGTAACTGTGACAAGGTAAACCATAACAAAACACTACTGAAATATTCCAACTCTTGCATTTCACGAAATAAATTAAAAATGAACTTTGAAAAACATTTAAAAAATCATTATAATGTAACTGTGACAAGGTAAATAATAACTAAACACTTCTTAAATATTACAACTCTTTTATTTCACGAAAGAAAATCAAAATGAACTTTGAAAAACTTTGAAAAAATCAAGAGAATGTAGCTGTGACAAGGTGAACCATAACAAAACACTACTGAAATATTCCAACTCTTGCATTTCACGAAAGAAATTAAAAATTAACTTTTAAAAATCAAGAGAATGTAACTGTGACAAGGTTAGTCACAATAAAACACTACTGAAATTTTTAAACTCTTTCATTTCAAAGGCAGAAATTCAAAATTAACTTTTAAAAACCAAGATAATGTAAGTTTTACAAGGTAAACCACAATAATACACTACTGAAATAATCCAACTCTTTCATTTCAATGAAATAAATTCAAAATGAACTTTGAAAAAATCATGAGAATGTAAGTTTGACACGGTAAAACACGACAAAACACTTCTTAAAAATTTAAACTCTTTCATTTAGATTAAATAAATACAAAATGAAAATTGAAAAATCGAGAGTGACAAGTTAGAATTGACAAGGTAAACCAATACAAAAAAATACAGAAATAGTCCATATCTTTAATTTCAATGAATGAAATCCAAAATGAAATTTGAAAAATTAAGAGAATGTAACTGTGACAGGGTAAACCACGACAAAACACATATTGAAATATTCCAACTCTTGCATTTCAATGAAAAAAATTCAAAATGAACCTTTAAAAATAAAGAGAACGTAACTGTGACAAGAAACCATAATAAAACACAACTGAAATATTCCAACTCTAGCATTTCAAAGAATGAAATCCAAAATGAACTTTGAAAAATCAAGAGAATGTAACTGTGACATTGTGAACCAAGTCAAAACACTACTGAAATAGTCCAACTCATTCATTTCAAGGAAAGAAATACAAAATGAACTTTGAAAAATCAATAGAATGTAACTGTGTCAAGGTAAAACATGACAAAGCACTACTCAAATATTCAAACTCATGCATTTCAAGGAAAGAAATACAAAATGAACTTTGAAAAATCAATTGAATGTAACTGTGAAAAGGTAAACAACGACAAAACACAACTGAAATATTCCAACTCTTGCATTTCAAAGAATTAAATAAAAAATTAACATTTAAAAAATAAATAGAATGTAACCGTGATAATGTAAAGCACAACAAAACACTACTTAAATATTCCAACTCTTGCATTTCAAAGAAAGAAATTCAAAATGAACTTTGAAAAATTAAGAGAATGTAACTGTGACAAGGTAAACCATGACAAAACACTATTGAAATATTCAAACTCTCGCATTTCATAGAAAGAAATACAAATTTAACTTTGAAAAAACAAGAGAATTTAACTGTGACAAGTTTAACCACTACAAAACACTACTGAAATATTCCAACTCTATCATTTCAATGAAAGAAATATAAAATGAACTTTGAAAAATCAAGAGACTGTAACTGTGACATGGTAAGACATGACAAAACACTACTGAAACATTCCAACTCTTGCATTTCAACGAAATAAATCCAAAATGAACTGTGAAAAATCAGGAGAATGAAACTGTGAGATTGTTAAAGACGAAAAAACACTACTGAAATATTCCAAATCTTGCATTTCAATGAATAAAAATTCAAAATGAACTTTGAAAAATCAAGAGAATGTAACTGTGGCAAGGTAAACCATGACAAAACACTACGGACATATTCCATCTCATGCATTTCAATGAAAGAAATCCAAAATGAACTTTGCAAAATCAAGAGAATGTAACTGTGACAAGGTAAACCATGACAGAAAACTACTAAAATATTCCAACTCTTGCATTTCACGAAAGAAATTCAAAATGAACTTTGAAAAATCAAGAGATTGTAACTGTGACAAGGTAAACCATGACAAAAACCCTACTGAAATATTCCATCTCTTGTATTTCAACGAAATAAAATCCAAAATTAACTTTGAAAAATCAAGAGAATGTAATTGTGACAAGGTAAATCACGACAATATCCTACTGAAATATTCCAACTCTTTCATTTCAATTAAAGAAATTCAAAATGAACTTTGAAAAATAAATAGAAATTAACTGTGACAAGGTAGAGCACAACAAAACACTACTAAAATATTCCAACTCTTGCATTTCAACTAAAGAAATTCAAAATGAACTTTGAAAAATTAAGAGAAAGTAACTTTGACAAGGTAAACCACGACAAAACACTACTGAAATAATCCAACTCTTGCATTTCAATGAAAGAAAGTCAAAATGAACTTTGAAAAATCAAGAGAACTTAACTGTGAGATGGTGAACCACGAAAAAATACTACTGAAATATTGCAACTCTTGCATTTCAATGAAAGAAATTCAAAATGAACTTTGAAAAATCAAGAGAACGTAACTGTGGTAAGGTAAACCATGACAAAACACTACTGAAATATTCCAAGTCTTGCATTTCAAATAAATAAATTAAAAATTAAATTTGAAAAAAACAAGAGAATCTACCTGTGGCAAGTTAAAACATGAATAAACACTAGTGACATATTCCAAGTATTTCACGACACTAAATAAAATAAAAATGAAATTTTAAAAACTTTGAAAAAATAAATAGAATTAACTGTGACAATTTAAACAATAACAAAAAACTACTGAAATATTCCAACTCTTGCATTTCAAGAAATAAAATAAAAATTAACATTGAAAAACAATGAAAAAACCAATAGAATGAATATGTGACAAGGTAAACCATAACAAAACACTACTGAAATATTTCAACTCTTGCATTTCACGAAAGAAATTCAAAATGAACTTTGAAAAATCAAGAGAATATAACTGTGACAAGGTAAAGCACAATAAAACACTACTGAAATATTCCAACTCTTGCATTTCAACGAAAGAAAATTAAAATTGGACTTTTAAAAATTTATAGGATGTAACAGTGACAAGTTAAACCACTACAAAACACTAATTAAATAATCCAAATATTTAATTTAAAATAAATAAATTCACAATGAACAATGAAAAATCAAAAAAATTTAAATTTTAAATTGTAAACCAGGACTAAACACTACTGAAATATTCAAACTCTCGCATTTCACCTACATAAATCAACAATGAAATTTGAAAAAAAAAGATAAATTAACAGTTAGATAGTACACCAAGACTAAACTCTACTAAAATAGTCCAACTCTTGCCTTAAAATGAAATAAATCAATAATTAAATTTTAAAAATAAATAGAATGTATCTGTGACAAGTTAAACCATTAAAAAACACTACTAAAATATTCCAACTCTTGAATTTCAACTAAATAAATCCAAAATGAACTTTTCAAAATCAAGAGAACGTAACTGTGACAAGGTAAACCATGACGAAAACACTACTTAAATTTCCATCTCTTTTATTTCCACGAAGAAATACAAAATGAACTTTGAAAAATCAAGAGAATGTAATTGTGAAAAGTAAAATCACGAAAATACACTACTGAAATATTAAATGAAAGAAATCCAAAAATAAATTTATTCCAACTCTTTAATTTCAAAGAAAGAAATCCAAAATCAAATATGAAAAATCAAGAGACTGTAACAGTGACAGTTTAAACCACGACAAAAAACAATTTAAATATTCAATCTCTTTTATTTCAATGAATGAAATTCAAAACTAAATTTGGAAATTAAAGATAATGTAAATATGTAAAGGTAGACTATAACAATATACTACAGAAATATTAAGAATATTTCATTTCAACTAAATAAATTCAAAAATTAACTATGAAAAATCAAGAGAATGTACCTGTGACAATTTAAAACATAAAAAAACAATACTTAAATATTACAAAAATTAAATTTCAAAGAAAGAAATAAAAAAATGAACTTTTAAAAGTAATGAGAATGTAAGTCTGACAAGGTAAACCACGACAAAACACTACTGAAATATTCCAACTCTTGCATTTCAATTAACTAAATACAAAATGAACTGTGAAAAATCAAGACAATGTAACTGTGACAAGTTAAACCATTAAGAAACACTACTGAAATATTAAAACTCTTGCATTTCACGAACGAAATTCAAAATGAAATTTTAAAAATAATGAGAATGTAACTGTGACAAGGTAAACAAAAACAAAACACTACTGAAATATTCCAACTCTTTCATTTCAAAGAAAGAAATACAAAATAAACTTTTAAAAATCATTAGAATTTAAATGTGAAAAGTTAAGGCACAACAAGACACTACTGAAATATTCCAACTCTTGCATTACATGAAAAAAATTCAAAATGAACTTTGAAAAATCAAGAGAATGTAAAAATCCAAAATAAACTTTGAAAAATCAAGATAATGTTACTGTGACAAGGTAATCCACGACAAAACACTACTGAAATATTCCAACTCTTGCATTTCAAGTAAAGAAATCCAAAATGAACTTTGAAAAATCAAGAGAATGTAACTGTGAGAAGGTAAACCATAACAAAACACTACTGAAATATTCCAACTCTTGCATTTCAAGGAAAGAGATCCAAAATGAAGTTTGAAAAATCAAGAGAATGTAATTGTGACAAGGTAAAGCACAAACAAGACACTACTGAAATAATCCAACTCTTGCATTTCAACGAAAGAAATTCAAAACGAACTTTGAAAAACGAATAGAATTTATCTGTGAAATGTTAAACCACAACTAAAAAATACTTAAATATACCAACTCTTTCATTTAAAGAAATACAATCAAAATTAAAATTTAAAATTCTAGAGAATGAAACTGTGACACGTTAAACCAAAACATTACACGACTGAAATATTATAACTCTTGCATTTAAACGAAATAAATACACAAAGAACTTTGAAAAATCAAGAGAATGTATCTGTGACACGGTAAACCAAGACAAAACACTACTTAAATATTCCAACTCTTGCATTTCAAGGAAAGAAAACCAAAATGAACTTTGAAAAATCAATAGAATGTAACTGGGACAAGGTAAACCACGATAAAACACTACTGAAATATTCCAACTCTTGCATTTGACGAAATAAATTCAAAATGAACTTTGAAAAATCAAGAGAATGTAATTGTGACAAGTTAAAGCACAACGAAACACTACTGAAATATTCCAACTCTTGCATTGAACTTTGAAAAATCAAGAGAATGTAAATGTGACAAGGTAAAGCACAACAAGACACTACTGAAATATTCCAACTCTTGCATTTCAACGAAAGAAATTCAAAATGAACTTTGAAAAATTAAGAGAATGTAACTGTGACATGGTAAACCACGACGAAACACTACTGAAACGAAAGAAATTCAAAATGAACTTTGAATAATTAAGAGAATGTAACTGTGACAAGGTAAACCACGACAAAACACTACTGAAATTTTCCAACTCTTGCATTTCACGAAAGAAATTCAAAAGGAACTTTGAAAAATCAAGAGAATGTAACATTCACAAGGTAAACCATGACAAAATACTACTGAAATATTCCAACTCATGCATTTCAATGAAAGAAATCCAAAATGAACTTTGAAAAATCAATAGAATGTAACTGTGACAAGGTAAACCATGACAAAACACTACTGAAATATTCTAACTCTTTCATTTAAAGGAAAGAAATCCACAACGAACTTTGAAAAATCAAGATAATTTATCTGTGACAAGGTAAACCAAGACAAAACACTACTGAAATATTCCAACTCTTGCATTTCAAGGAAAGAAAAAAAAAATGAACTTTGAAAAATCAATAGAATGTAACTGTGACAAGGTAAACCACGATAAAACACTACTGAAATATTCCAACTCTTACATTTGACTAAATAAATTCAAAATTAACTTTGAAAAATCAAGAGAATGTAATTGTGACAAGGTAAAGCACAACGAAACACTACTGAAATATTCCAACTCGTGCATTGAACTTTGAAAAATCAAGAGAATGTAAATGTGACAAGGTAAAGCACAACAAGACACTACTGAAATATTCCAACTCTTGCATTTCAACGAAAGAAATTCAAAATGAACTTTGAAAAATTAAGAGAATGTAACTGTGCCATGGTAAACCACGAGGAAACACTACTGAAAAGAAATAAATTCAAAATGAACTTTGAAAAATTAAGAAAATGTAACTGTGACATGGTAAACCACGACAAAACACTACTGAAATATTCCAACTCTTGCATTTCACGAAAGAAATTACAAACGAACTTTAAAAAATCAAGAAAATGTAACTGTGACTAGGTTAACCGTAACAAAACACTACTGAAATATTCCAACTCTTGCATTTCAAGGAGAGAAATACAAAATGAACTTTGAAAAATCAAGAGAATGTAACTGTGACATGGCAAACAACTATAAAACACTACGGAAATATTACAACTCGTCAATTTCACTAAATAAATTCAAAATGATCTTTTAAAAATCAATAGAATGCAAGTGTGACAAGGTAAAGCACAAAAAAACACAACTGAAATATTCAAACTCTTGAATTTCAAAGAAATAAATTCAAAATGAACTTTTAAAAATTAAGAGAATGTAACTGCGACATTGTAACCCATGACAAAACACTACTGAATTAATCCAACTCTTGCATTTCAATGAAAGAAATTCAAAATGAACTTTGAAAAATCAAGTGAATGTAAAAATCCAAAATGAACTTTGAAAAAAAAGTTTAAAAAAAAAACGTTGGGGGGGGAGGGTGCGAGGGGGGGGGGAGGGATCGGGGCTGACGGGAGGGTGGAGGGAGAGGGTTTAAGGAGAGGGGTAGGACTTGGGGCCCAAGTATCAGAAGAAATTGTTTATCTAGTATGCATCTCAAATCATCGTGCTATGCATATTCTCATGATGATGCCATAAAAATGCCCCGAAACATGTCACTTAACACCTATCAAAAATCCAATTGATAAATCGAATGTGCTTGAACTTGTTCCAGTTCAATGGAATGAACCAGTTACGATATTGTGAGGCTTGACATCAGTTGGGCAATGTCCCAGAAACAATTCATTGGATGTATTTCTTAAATTATAATATGTCCAAAGGCTTGTTGGTTCGGTCGATTAACGTTTCGTTCTTTTACCTTAGGAAATCACAGGTCTCACGTTCGATTCCTACATCAAACACAAATTTCATATAAATCAATGGGAAGATACTTAGAATGTAAAAAATCATATCATTGGAAAAGAAAAATATCATCATTAGAGTACAATACAATGACATCAATAAGAAAAAAAAAATAAATAAATAATGTAATTATGTAAATTAATGTAATTATGTAAATTAATTAATAATAAATTAATTTATGTAAATTAGTTCAAGGTTAAACATATAAGTCAACCATGCCTAACAAATTAAATTACAAAAAGAATTTCACAATTTCATACAAAGGAATCATCACGCACCTTGAACACAGATCAACACGAATTTTCACGGTGGTTGAATTCCGGTCATTATACTGTAGTAATATCCTACCTGTCTCGTACCTTTATAATTTTTTCTTTAGGAACTTCCTTAGACCATTAGCCTCACTAATGCGACCTGCTTTGAAAAAATGGATTTTTTTTTCTTATAAGTTTTTTTAAAAGACTAAGTAATATAAGGCTTATCTGTAGAACACGTTTTAAATTTTTTCTCAGGAAAGTGGAATTCATAATTACTCCTCAATAGATTTTGGAGGGACAAAGCCATGTAGTCAACGTCTTTTGTTTGATACACCGTGTACAAATTTTCTGTAGTAATCCCTGAGCAAAAATTAAAAAGTCCTGAGTCTGTGAGAGTTATATACGCGTTTTCATTTATATAAAACGACTGTTTAACTTTAGCCAGCGGAGATAGGAAAAGGCTAAAGTGGTAACTAGCCCCTAGA
Source organism: Artemia sp. Qi Xiang Cuo (assembly GCF_049724085.1). Taxonomy (NCBI): domain Eukaryota; kingdom Metazoa; phylum Arthropoda; class Branchiopoda; order Anostraca; family Artemiidae; genus Artemia; species Artemia sp. Qi Xiang Cuo. The sequence continues at coordinate 6,543,415 of NW_028297431.1, forward strand.
GGGGGCAGAGTGGAGACGGGTTTGTAAAACTTCTAAAGATTAGTGCAAATTAAATCAAGAGTAGTATTGCCTTTTATAGTAGGGACATTAACGACCTGTTTTAAATTAAAAGCGTTACATGTAGAATCAAGTCTTATATCATTTGCGTCACCCATCAGGAAAATTCCTGCATTTGGGTATTTTGATAGTACAAAGTCAGCACTTGCATGTAATTTTTCGATAAAATTTATTTTGTCAGTGGATCTCTGATTAGGGGAGTAATAAAAACAACAAAGGACAATTAAATTAAAAGGACGCGGCAAAAAATTGGGTTGGGTAACGAGAGGATAGATCAACTGAATAGCTTCACTTACTTGGTAGTATTATTAGTAAAGATGTTGATGCGGGTAAGACGTGAAAAATCGAGCAGGTAAGGCCCATGGTGTTAATTCGCAGTTTAAAAGCTTTGGAAGAAAATAAAGATAAGTTTGCGAACCAAGATTCGATTGTCAGAAGCTACTGTAATGACAGCAGTCAAGTATGGTTTTGAAACTTGAGCGCTCCGAAAAAAAGAAGAGGATTTGTTGAATGATTTCCAGATATTTTGTCTAAGAAAAGTTTTAGATGCTCGTTTGACTGACCGTACGTCAAAAACACTTTGTATGAAAAATCTGTTTCGATCTCACTTTCTAGGGCTATAATGAAAGAAATATTGAAATGGCTAGGATCCATATCTGGGATCAAACAAAAATCAGGACATACCCAAATGGGGTGGGAAGAGGTAACATAGAAGGATATAAAGAAAATTAGAGTGTCATGAGAGGGGCTAAAAAGGGTAGCTTTGAGTAAGTTGGGGGGAAGGAGGAGTATAAAATTCCTTTCCCTCTTTAATACAAAAAAAACATAGCTGGTCATTTAAGCTTAAGTATTAGGTTAACAATTTCAGGTCTTTTTTTAAGCAATAAATTGGGTTGAAAAATTTAGCTTTTATCGGGAAACTAGAAGATTTTTCCGGAAGTGTTTCTATCCAACAGCCCTATAAATTGTTGCATAGAATTTATTCTAAGAAGCAGCAACAGCAATAGAAGAGATGACCCTCTGCGAATGTAATGGCAATTGAAATTGCTCATTGATGCGATTCATTAAATACGCCAATCACAGAAATTGTTTTCGGTGTGAGCCTATAGTAAGAGATATATGCTAAAGTTATACGGCTTTCACCGAGATATACACAACACAAATAAAACAGCATAAGAACTGAGAAAGGGAAGAGAATTACAAGATTTTCATAAGAAAGGGAAGGAAAAATAACGGGAAAGGGCAAAACTGCAGAAAAATTACAGAACAAAAAAGGGATTTGATTAGAAAATTCAAAATTAAACACGAGCTACTATGAGGTTTTACCCATGAAATGAAAACATATGGAGAAAACAAACATTACAAAAATGAAATGAAAATGAAAAAACTAGGAGGAGAAAAATACTCAGGAAGAGTGAAATGGAAAAGACATCAAACAGATATGCCAATATATATATACAAATTAACAAAGCAAGAAATCTTTAAAGATATGCTACTAAGAGCACGTCATCGCATCATAAAACTGCCTGAAGTAAACACAGCCATATGAAGGCCGAATCATGTCATTTGGTTCTATTTACTTCAAACATACTCTGGCACTTAACTTATACGCTAGCTGGTAATTAAAGTTGAATATCTTTACCATGAAAGATATCATAATATATTTTGATGGACGTAAAAAGAACGTTTGTCTAATCTAAGGATTTTTTCTCTTCTCTAAATTCAAGCAAACAATTCAACTTCGCTCTGTTTTTCAACTGCATTTACCAAACTAAGCACCAAAACCAATCACTCGCGCGAGCGCATCGGGAGTTGATTAACATAGCTGGGCACGAAAGTCCAGTGTTGTGGGGGTATTAGAAAACTTTTTGCTCTGGAAGGGGAGGGGTTGGTGATGGTCTGAAAGGAACAGAAAAATCGGTTTTTATTCGAAGAATTTTAGATCATTTGTAAAATAATAAATGAACGTCAATACTAAAAAAGCTATGATAACATGGTTCATCCTCTCTCTAAGGGATGTAATGGAATTTGCAAGGTGATACTCCTGCTGGAGTTAAAACAACCCGAGAAAAGTAACTGTCGCGACCTCTTTCAGCACCTCCTTTCACCGTGAGGATTTTAGAGAGGGATAAATACAAAAAGCGTCATTCAGAGACCAGTTGCCAGTTGGAATACTGTCCCATCAAAATTATTTCCCGAAAGGTCATCTCTAAATTCCCTTAAGAGGAGTTTCAACCGTTTCAAACTAGAATAATAATAAAAATAAAAGTCTCCTCAGGACTTTTATGGGAATAAGGACTCTTGGAAAGAACTTCCTTATTATTTCCCATGTATACAGGAAGTTTTTCTTCTTTTGTGGGTCAGCTCTTTTTTCTTGGTTATTTTGAATCAAATGAAACTATTTCATTTCGTTTTATCTTGAATTAAACCCAGGCCGTACCCTGAGGGGGGGGTACGAGGGTTTGAACCCCCCCCCCCTCCGAAATGTTTGCTTGATTGGTAAAAACGTAACAAAAATGTGTATAAACAAATTTTGTATGCACTTTTGAGGTTTTTTGTGTAACCCCCCCCCCCTCATAAAAAAAATATTTGAGTACAATCCACCCCGAAAAAAAATCCTGGGTACGGCCTTGAATTAAACCATACAGCTTGTACTGGTGAGTCTTCTTTCCATTGAGGTTCCAGCAAGGACTTTTTTAGGGGAGTGTCAACACGACGGTGGTTATCAACACTTTCAAAGAAAATACTGGCACTATTGGCGTTATGGCGTTAATGTTTCTCCAGAGACATGCAGCCCAAAATCCAATTTCAATGTCAACATATTATTGATGGCAATATATGAAACTAAATATAGTTGATCCGGCTGCCACAACTAAATCCAGGTTAGGGACACTTGAAAAATAATGATGAAAAAAATCACTATGTTTAAAAAACATAATTAAATTTGTGCATGCAAGTCTTCTCATTTTATAAAGACGGGATAAATATAAATGATAAAGTCCATCTACAAAAAATATACGAACGAATTGATTTTAAAAGAAAAGTGATTGTTTTTTAAATTTAATTAGGTTCAAATAAGAATAGAAATAAATTAAACATCCATTTAATTAAACATTTGAATTAAATTCGGTTGAAATGAAAACTAATGCAATTTTTATATATGAGGTGAAGAAAAGAAAAAGAAACACGAGAAATCCCATGTTTTGCTTAACAAACGATACATATCCGATGCTCTGATTTAAATGACATCAACATTATGACGTAGAGTGTCAACATGTGTTTCACAACACCGTCGTTGTTACGTCTAAAGGACGTATATTATATTTTAAATCGTCTTAGATAAATTCACCAATGCTAATTTGTTCTCAAAGGGAAGATCAAACGGGTTTTGGTTTTTACTTCAGAAGTTTGAAAATGTCAGATACAGCCTTAAAGCGTTTTAGCTGATTCTTAGGAATCACCTTAAGAACAAACTTAAGTAATTTTTAGGGAATTTAGTCGTCACATCAGGTTTTAACTAATAATCTGGATCTTAAATAAAGGAGTAATTCATTATAAAGCGAAAAGACGAATAAAATAGAAACAACAAAGACCAACAAAGACCCAAAAAATTGCATGACAAATGAAAATGTTAGATTATGTATACAACATAACTAGCATTGTCAACGCGGGAGAGAAATTAAGTTATAATTTTTTTCAAACCACTAGTCTGTCGATAAACTCGATTATATTGACACTGTACAAACTCTCTTGACCATAAAAAATGTTTATAACGTGAAAGAATCAACGGATAAAAGTAGATAGGAGAGGCTGTTTACTAATTTGGAAAGTTGTACAGGGTGAAAGAACTTTTCAGGAATAGAAATTCAATTCAATTATGTTTTTAGGCCATTTGTTTGCAACATGTGTTTGAAAACGTGTTTTCAAGCTCTTACCTCTAAAGATTCCCTACTCGCAGGGCTTTAAAGACAAGATGAAGACATACCAAATATGACAGAAAAAAAGTTCTTAGAATGAAAAAAGCTCAAGTTTTGAACAGAGAATGTCCTTATTTGACTGTAGGCTTTAATCTAGAGTCACTTGACCTATTTGGTGAATACACATCAGTGAGAAGGTAAAATAAAAGAAAGTATTTGGGTACGGTGTAACTTTAAATTAATACAACTACTAACAATCCACTGCCAGACCAAGCAACCTGAGGCCAACACAGCTGTGCACACACCAGAGTTCAAGTCAATTGGACTTTGATTGTTATGACTTGAATAGGACTCTGAACTGAATGTGATTTTTTATTATTATTTTTTTTATATATAACTTATTTCATAGAATCTCTCTAAGCCTTGCAAGCATCAGAGGAGTAAAAGTAAGGGTTATAAAACCTTCCCAGGCCACAAGTTGTTCTTTCGATCTAAAAGTGTCTTGGAGGAGGGAAAGGTGGAAGTTTGAGCTAGAAAGTTCTTATCAGAACTTAATTTAGACTGTAAAGCGATTCTTGAAACCATGATTCGCCTAGTTAACAACTTTCTAAGTTAGCGAAAAGACTCTCTTCTCTGCCTTCCCCAATCTAAAAATATAAAATGTAAGCTCCTAAGAAGGTTAAAAAAAAATCCTTAAATTTTGCAGTAACAAATACTAGATTAAATATGAACCCGGGGCAAAATGTGTAAGTTGCAGCCCTTTCCCCCGGGACTCTAGGGGGGGGGTCAGGTTATCCCCATTGCCATAGTTATTGGACCTTAAAACAATGCGCAATATAACAGCTATCTAAAAAATTTGATAGGATGTCTTGAGTAAAAAGGGAGGCGTGGGAAGGGGCTAGTTGCCCTCCAATTTTTTCGGTCACTTCAAAAGGGCACTACGACATTTGATTTCTGTTCAAATTAGCACTCTTTCGATCTTCCAGGATCATTGGCTCAATACGATCTCCCCTGGAAAAAAATAAATACGCATCCGTGATCTTATTTTTAGGGTGAAAAAATATAAAATTCCACATTTTTGCAGATAAGAGCTTGAAATTTCGACAATTGGATTCCTACTACGCTGAATTTTATGGTGTGATTTTCATTAGAATTCCTTGACTTTTTGTATTTCCCTCCTTTTCGAAAATCCGGCAAATTGTCTCAGGCTAGTAGCTTTTGACGGGTAGCCTAGCATTAAACTGAACGAATTTTATATATTTGGAATGAGAATAAAAGCGAGTTCTTTTGATGTATCTATTATTAAAAAAAATAGTTTCGGTTACTATCGGGTCGAGTCGCTCCTTAATTATGTTTTGTTACCACAAAGTGATTGATATATTTTTTTTATTTTCCCGTAATCACTAAAACTTACCATTAAAAATATTATTTAACTGTGTTATCATTTACTAATAAAACCAAACTACAAAAATTGTAATTAAAATATAATAATTACATTAAAAGCTATAATTACAAACCTGCACGCCAGTATTCTGCCATTGGGTCTTCCGGAAATGGGGATTGTAGTGGATATTTTCCATCCAAAAGAGATGTCCCTTCCATCGATATCTCAAACAGGGAAATTACAACAAGAGCATCACATACAGTCACTTCAGATCTCATCATCAGTCGGGCGTGGGCCTGACATAATCTATAAAAAAAAAGTACTGAGTTATGAATATAAAATGCGAGGTTTGTACATCAAACAGTTAGAGGTACCGAACTATAAGCAAGGACTCAGCCTAATAGTAACCAAAACTCTATAAAACGGAATTATAAAAACAAATAATACGCCAAAAGAAATTGGCTTTTTATGCTGATTCCAAATATATAAAATGTATTAAGTTTAATGTTACTCGTCAAAAGCTACCAACCTAAAAATATTTGCCCGATTTTCGAATTTACCCCCCAAAAAACAAGCGATCTTAATGAAAAACATGCCATCAGATTCAGAATAACAGAGAACTATACAATAGATGTTTCAAGCCCCTATAAACAAATGTGGAGTTTTGCATTTTTGTCACGAGAAAGATCATGCGTGTTTTTGCGTTTTTTTTCTCAGGGGTGATCGTATCGAACCAATGGTCGTAGAAAATCAGGAGAGGGCCCATTCGAAGAATTTCTAGTGTTCTTTTTAAGTCACCAAAAACAATGGAAGGCAAGTAACACTTACAAAGCACTTTTTTTCCCAACTGCCTCTGATCAAAATCCTGATAGCTATTTTCTTTAGTTGTCGTTTTTTTTTTATCAAAAAAGTTTCGTAATCATATAAGTTTTAAGTATATGCTAAATATATGAAATAAAAAAGTTTTAAAATAAACAATGGCTATATTATATACTCTCCCCTTAATCATGCCCACAAATTTAATCATCAATTTAAATTCAATCAAATTTTAAGTAAATATAAATTCAAGAGTCTTGTATTAAGAAACTCTTGTCAGAACGCGGAAAAAACTGCTATTTTTCGTCGAGTTAGGCTGAACTTTTTGAGTTATGGATTTTTTTTTATTTTAGTTGCTGAAATTTGTTGATTTCTCAAAAACCGAAGCAGTTACTTTAGGATTAAATGTTGCTAAAATCTCGTCGTCATGACAAAAATCCAAAGTGCTTTGAATTCTCAAACATAAAAAAATGGTGTTTACGATTTTTGAGTAGATGCTTGGCACAATATGAATTTTAGTTAATGTGTTTTATCTAAAATCTGAAAGACAACTCAACAGAAACAGCATCCCAAAAAATAAAACCCAAAAAAAGGACCCGGTTTATCAAACCAGATGCTTAGCCCCTCAGATGATGGACAGTTTAACTAAGAAACATAGTTATAACGGTTCCACTACTCAATAGTGCGATCGATTCCCCCAGGGTGGGAGTTTTCATTAAAAATACCCAACTCCACCTTTCCTGTTTTTTTCAGTGGTTTGGAACCTTTCATACGAATAGGAAACCCTTATACTTTATTAACTCATACTTCAAATCAACATGATGTTATTGTTTAGATATCAGTCATTTTGATCTCAATTTAATACGTCATAACAGTTGATCAAGTGTGATGAAACACATAAACTGAGTCGGAGAAAAGAGCACCAGTTGATTTTTAAGTTTGTTTAATTTACCATAGGGTAAATTAAATAAAGTAGAATAAAAAGGAACGAACGAAAAATTTAAGAACGATTAAATGCACTAACAAATAAAGGGACGAAAGAATTCACGAAACAATTTGTACGGCACCTTGGATTTCAAGCTTGATTTTACTTCGGGTATTCATAATTTTGTACAAGGAGGTGTTTTTAACGTACTTGCTTTTAACTATTGTCAAAAATTGAGAATTTTTTAATTTCGGAGCTCACGTATAACGGTAAATTAAAGCGACTGGAAAGCGGACTTATAAGAAACGTGATTTGGACCGAGAATGATTTTTGTAACACGGTTCTGCACAGTTTCGATGTCACTACTTAGGTGTTCGGTATTGTGCACTTGTGACCCTGAGACTGGGCATGCGTACTCGAGTAATGGCCGCACATAACACATATATGTCAGTCTAAGTTGTGTTATAGAAAAACCTAGGCGCCAAAAAGTCACTAACGATCTTAAGGCGTAAATCCTTTTTTCACTAGATTTACAACATGCGGGCTAAAGGAGCAGTCTGAGCTAAAAGTCGACCCCGAGTATGACTGCGGTTAAGCTGGTAGGGTACCATGGTTCGGGACAGGGGAGATCAATATTTAGAGGGTTGAACATCATCACTTTTGTTTTACTCTCGTTGATTTGCAGCCCATACGTGTCACACTGGCTGACGAAAGTTGACTTAAGGTCGCTACTGAACTGTGGAACGACTTGGAGCTTGTCAACCAGGTACTTCAGCAGGTTAGATAAGTCGTCAACGTATTTAAACCGATCGTCAACTCCCAAAAGCACAAAATTTATCAACGCTAGAAATAGTAGGGCCGCAAGTTTGGTGCTTTGAGGTGCGCCACACGTAATTTCGGCCCATTCTGAATCAAGATCTCCCGAGAAGAGCGCGTAGACACACTGATAACGGCCGCGAAGAAAATCGATAACAAGTAGCAGAATATGCTTCTTTGCACCCATCGCCTTCGAGTTCTCGGCAGCGGTAATATGGTGGATTAGGTCAAACTCTTTCCGATAATCAGCTAAGAGCAAGTCCAAAATAGTATTCCTTTAATCTAGCCATTCAGTTATGAGGTGGAATAGTCTCACCAGATAGTGAGTAGTGCTACTTCCCTTCAGACAACCGTACTGAAAGGGGTCAAGGAAAGGGCTAATTTGAGAAAGAAGTTCGCGGGAAATGAAAGATTCAGTCACTTGAGCTAGGTTAGGAGTACTTAAGATTGGCCTTAGCTGGTCAAAAGATTTGGGACCTTTTACTTTCGGTATAACTCGTACGTATGCCTTCTTCCATACCCGAGGAAATCTTCGTTCCTTAAAACACTGGTTAATCACTGAAGTTAGTGGTTTGGCAAGGAAAACTGCGTATTCAATCAGTAACTTTACTGGCATTTCTCCAGGATACGAAAAACAGTTCTTTTTCAACTTTTCGATCTCCTTGAAGACCAAGTATTCGGTCACTTCAACGATCGATTCTTCAGAAGAATCTCTTATTAGTGTCTCAATTTCACAGTCACTGACGGAAGGGTAAATTATGCTGATTGTTGAGAAAAACGTGTTTACTTCAGTAGATGTCACTAGTGTTCCGTTATCTTTATGTATTTTAATGTCACCGGTTATTTTCTTTCCGGTCAAGTGTTTGACCTCAGAATGCCATTTCCAAGGATCAGTATTCAACAGTGGGGACACTTTCTCGCGAACGTAACGTTTCCTAGCATCTCTGTTTATGTTCACTATATGATTTCTCAGTTTGTTCGCTGCAGGTAACTGACCGCTGGAGTGAAGCTGGCAGCGGGTCTTGATCATGGCTTTAATTTCCTGCGTCACCCATGGATAGTGCACTTACACTGACAACCACGGTTTTTGTGGGGAAATGTTCGTGATACTTGTTTAAAAGCAGAGAATAAAGTGATTCCACTTTCAGGTCTGTCACTGAACAGATTTCCTCAAAGCTTAAAGTCCCAATCCAGCGTCCGAAGGAACAGATAGATTCCTTGAACAGGGGTCAGGTGGTAATTCGTGTCTTTTTTGGCTTCGGACAATTAGGTTTAGCTTCCCACAGAAGAACGAAGTGATCTGAGTTTTGGAGTAGGCCTAGAGAATGCGGGGGTTTGTAGTGATCGGCTAGATTCGTGAAAATAATGTCCAGTATACTACCACTTTGATGAATGGGAACAGTAACAGTTTGCTTTACGTCAAGCATAGACGACACCCATTGATTATTGCTTTGGTTAAGGTCGCCAGCTATTATGAACGCAGGTGCTGCGTATTGTTGGCAAAAATTGTCAATGCTTGTTTGAAGGTACTGTATAAGCTCCTTCCTGTTCTTAGCACTTTCTGGGTAGTAAACAACTGCTATTATAATGCACGAGAACTGTCTGGAAAGAAAGCGCGGTCTACAATTAGCCCAGATCACTTCATGGCAGGAATATTTTGGCTCCCTTAGTAATTTTCAGGATAAATCCTGCCGCATGTATAGTCCAACACCTTCGCCACGGCGCTCCAAGCCCCGGCCTCGTCTATTGTTAAAAAAGCTCGTGTAACCTTTGATAAACCCAGTTTACGTCTGTAATGTCCCAACACTCGGTTATTTCTGCGATAGGGCAGCAATTCTGTTGAATAAGGACCTCCAGTTCATCCATCTTATTGTTTAATGACCGAGCATTACACAGTAAGAAGTTTGGTAGCTTGGTCTTTGCGGAGAAACTGAGAGGTTCAAGAGAAGTTCATGTCAGTTGGTAATACTGGGTAAAAATACCAGGGTAGCAGTACGGGTGGGATTTCGTAAGGAGGTCCACAATGGATCAAAGTTATTGACTTTTGTCTTGCACTTCTCAGGGGGTCTTGATTTCCTTTCGGACACGAAAACGGGGATACTATTTCGCTGGCATAGTCGTCCGCCTCTCTTTCCTCGCCATCTACGTTTAGTCTTGCGTACCATACACACAGAGTCCTCTGTTGACTTTCAAAAAAGTCCGAACAACCACAGATGGAAGTTAGATGGCGCTGCTACTGAAGTGGATGAATTGGCTTCGTATAAGGTGGCTTTTTCATACCGAATCGTCATGACAAGTGCACGAAATGGATCTAGGAGGACTAATTGTTAAATTCTTTGCACTATCACGCAGGAAACTCATCAAAGTAAGTAGCAAAGCTAGGTAGGCCAATCCTTTGAACAGACTGACAAATGTAGATGGCACTGTAGTCAGTTGAAGTGAATTAAATCTTCTTAAAAAGTTTTTTAATAGATGAAAGTCGTAAACAGTCTTTTTGCTAGGTAAAGGTCATTATGATTACACTCACAAATCTAGGCCAATTCTTTGAATAGACTGACAAACGTAGATGGCATTGTAGTCAGTTGAATTGAATTAAATCTTCTTAGAAAGTCACTTTAATAGAAAAAAGTCATTATCATATCAGTTACGAGGCTAGATGGGCCTTCTTAAACAGACTCTTTGATAGGTAAAGGTCATTATGATTACACTTACAAAGCTAGGTAGGCCAATTTATTGAACAGACTGACACATGTAGATAGCGATGTAGTCAGATGAAGTGAATTAAGTCTTCCTAGAAAGTCTTTTTGATAAAAGTCATTATGATTACAGTTACAAAAGCTAGGTAGGCCAATTCTTTGAAAAAATGCACCATCACAACGAAAATCCGTCGAAATCTCCACACGAACAAGCTAAAAACTAGAGTGCCGCGAAGCAGCTGTAATCAGCGCTAGCAAAGTCCAAATTGTTTAAGTATTGTTTAATTTATCAAATTATAAAAAAATTTGAAAAAACAAATTGATTTTAAATATATTATAAATTATAGTAAACAAATTATTTTATACAAATTATATAAATAAAAATTATAATGAAAAAATTATATCTGGCGTATATTTGTGTTTAATTTGTCAATTTGCCATAAGAACAACAGAGAAAAACTAGACCCTTTTAGCCTACTTTCATCCATTTCTTCTATAAACGACATTTTCAATTATCATTTCTACTATATCTGCTGTCCACAAATTTTGTTTAATTGTTTGGCCTTTTTATCATAATTTCACCAACATTATGAGTCTAGTAAATAAGAGGCGTTGCCGACGTTTACAAAAAATTCCTACTAAATATTTTACTAACCCTGATGTTCCTCCGAGCTTTTATTATTACTAAACAACCGTTAATGACCTTTTTAAACAAACCGATACCTTGCTGGAAATTGACGATTGCTTATGAGCACAAAATTCCAATATTTCAAGAATAATGATAAAACTCGAAAAATTCATTATTAAGAAACAAAATTCACACTTTCTTGGTTTTGCATTAAATTTTATCACTTTTTCGACGTTTTAAATTGTGTTTTATTCTTTCGTTTACATTTGAAGGTCCCATTTTTCGAATTTTTCCCATTTTTCGAATATGTTTCCAAAACTTTTGGCAATGCTTATTGGTTAATTAGTATTTATATTTTTGCAAGCAAGTAAAACATCTTAGTGACAATTGAAATAGTGGAAACATGCCTAGGGTTCCTGGTACTCCTAAATATCATGCTGCCATCTAATCATAATGCAGGCTTAAAGAATAGATGGCAATAACCCACAGACAAGAGGTGCTATGACCACTTCAAATAAGCTGCTGCATGTTAAGCTAAGTTATTTTTCTCTTTTAAAGTTTCACTGCTACAATGCTCTATTTTATCAACCCTGCCAGCTTAGCTGTGTACAAGCATCAATATTGTCAAAAATGTTGAAATTGTCAATTCTATTTTTTTCTTTCTTCTATAATAAATTGAGATGACGCAACTATGAATCACCGATTACTACACTTCGTAACTTAGCGGCAATGCTTGAAACTTTTTGGTTTAATAAATATAATATAATTTAATAACTAAAAGCTAATTATCTTTTTAAAAAATTGAAAATAAAGTAAGACAGAAACATGATTATTTTACCTATCTTCATCTGTGCTCGTCCGGGAATACATCTGTAATTTTACTTAGCCCATACGAAGATTATCGTCAAGAAACGAATTACTGTTAAGTTTAAAAAAAAAGTATTTCATCAAAATATCCTCTACATTTCACAACAATATCAATCAGATTGTTAAATCAGATTATACGGGGTACTATCAGCAACATGATTACCTTTTTTTTCAAAATAATGCAACTGAAGAGATACATAGTGACATCAGAACTATCTAAAAAGCACAACAGTGTCAGTTTTCAAAAAATACTGAACCAAAATACCATGTGTGCAAGCGTTTTTCTAACTAACAGAATTTCAACTACCCAGTGCTGTATCGATGTACTATATGACATCTCAAATATAATATTGGTACATACCAAGCTCGTAACCATACCTAACTTATGTGAACAGGTGAAGACTAAGGAGAAATCTTGATTGAGCGTTGGAGCAGCGGAGTGTAAAAAAAAGGTATAATGCATTAAAAAGCATCAATCATCCTAGTAATATACAATCCCTCACAGGGTAGAGGAATTAAAATATTAAAAACGAAAAACGAATTCCAGAGCTTCCGCTTCCCCACTCTCTCCTCCCATTAACAAACTACCCCACCCTATTCTTGGTGATCAAAACTTTGATACCGTTTTCTACTCGTAACTGGAATCGAGTCCACCATGGTGAAATTTGATAACATTGTGTGCTAAAGCGCACATAATCCAAATAACTCAAATCTCTAAGCTCAGTCACCGCCATCCCCCGGAAAACCTCTCCATCTACATACATCTTAGCCTTCTCCTGCCATAAAGACATACACTCACTACAAGCAACTTAGGTGAAGCGCAACATATTACTCCTCCTTTGTCCTCTACTAGATTTATTTCAATATCAAGCATATACTGCTCAACTTTTCGACGTGCTCCGAAAGGCGGATGAAGATTAGCTAGATGTTTTCAGGAGAAGTTGCAAACGGATTGTCCTGGGTACCCGGCTTCCTGACCATATTTCAAACAGTAGGCTGTCCGAAAAGTGTGGTTCAATCCCACTTTCTAGGGCTATAATAAGAGAAAGGTTGATATGGCTAGGGCACGTTCTGCGGATGAAGGATGACAGATTGCCGAAGATTGTCCTTTTCGGCCAACCGTCTAGAGCTAAACGGAAAGCAGGTCGTTGGGGTAGGAGGATGTCATAAAGAAAGATTTAATAGAAATGGGAAATTCTTGGGAGGGTATAAAGAGAGAGGCTTTGAATAGATTGGGATGGAGGAAGAGCGTGCCTAGCTGTGTTTAGCCTCAGGTGGCTTGGTGCTGTGGTAAGTTGTTAGTAGTAGTAGTAGTTTCGAGGCGCTCACATTTCAGAGCCAAATTTATGCGCTAGGAAGACTACTTTTCTTCCAAACTTTTTTCACCTGCAGAAAAACACGCTACACTTTTGCTATTCTAATTTTCATATCTTTATCCCAAATTTGCTAATAATGTTACCCATTTAAGTGACGCTATTCAATTGATCTATTTTCTCCCTTAATATTAATTTTAAACCTTTTCTTGCACGTTCAACTCTTGAAACTTATGAAATTCACTTCATTTTTAATCAGGACATTAAAATTTTAGTTAGGACAATCAGATCATGGCGTAATCTAAGTCTATGAGAGTTTTACCTTGATAACTCTAGTAGTTATGACTGCTTAAATATATACCTTAGAGTTACCTTGGTAACTCTAGGAGAATTACACTTGATACCATGTTCACCCATAGTTTTTTTTCTGTCTTCCTGCACTGGCTGCACCCACCGACTTTCCTAATAATACTACCTAGGTAGTTCTGTTATTTGTTATTGGTAAGTTTATAGGTAAGTTCTGTTATTTTTTATTGCCAAAGTTTTATTATTGGTTAATATTAAGTTTTCTTGTTTCTCTAGTTATCTGCTTAAAATTAAAATATCAGATTCCAGTTTGAATTCTTGAGTAGTATAAGGTGACCTGGCTATTGGCTTTGATTATATTCAACATACTTATTGCATAAATTCCGTTCAACTTGAAATAAAAATTTGGACGGTGAACTGTCTCTTGAACAAATCTTTTCATTCAACAACAATTTCTAGAGAATATATTTCTCTAGATAATATATATTTATATATAATATAGATAATATTTATTTCTAGACAATATGTTCAAAGAATTCTCCTGAGAAAATATTCAAAAGATTATGTATGAATAAAACTGAACTAACAAATTAAATATATACCAGTGGCATCAGACAGCTATATTTATTTCTGACTCTGCTCTTTTATTTGTGACTTTGTTTACAAGGTCGGTTTTGTTTGTTTAATACCCCCCCCCCTCAACATTCCTTGAAAGTTTAAACTTAATACCTTTAGCTATGCTTGAGATATTTCACATTAGCCTTTTTGACGACCTTGATGCACATGGTGTCCTTTGGTTTAGTTCAATATCCCCCAGAAGATTCCTTGAAAATTTTAACTTAATACCCTTACCGTTCCTGAGATACTGCAGATACACCATTGTATTGCAATATAGATGGATGTAGATATCACCTTTAGATTAAGTTCAACATTCCCCTCAACATTTACGGTAAGTTTCAACTTAATACCCTCAGCCGTTCCTGAGAACTTTCACGTCAATACCCTTAGCCGTCCCTAAAAGATTGCAGACACTTCATTTTGACGACCTGGACCTTAATATCATCTGACGACCTTAATATCATCTGAAAGTTTTAACTTAATACCATAAGCTGTCCCTGAGATATTGAAAAATACACTTCTGACAACCAGGATGAGTCTAGTACCTTACATATAGTTCAACATCCTCCTTAAAATTCGCTGAAAGTTTCAACTTGATACCTATAGCCGTCCCTGAGATACTGCAGATAAACCCTTTTGACAACCTGGATTCTTATAGTGTCTTTTAATTTAGTTCAACATCCCAATCAACATACCTCGACAGCTTCAACTTATTACCCTTACCTGTTCCTGATATACTGCAGATACACCTTTTTGACAACCTAAATGCATATAATATCTTTTTATTTAGTTCAATATCCCCCTCTACATTCCTTGATAGTTTCAATTTGATTCACTTAGTCATTCTTAAGATTTTACAGATAAGTCCTTTTAACAACCTGGATGCACATACTATCTTTTGATTTAGTTCAAAATAGCTATAGTATATAGTTCAATGTTTAGAATTATTATTTACTAATATTTAGTTCAATATACTGGAACTTTGGCTATTTTGAACATAATGGCCACCCCAAAATTTGATCGGATGTCTTTGGAGAGTATAGGGACTGGTTCAAAAAGAAGGGCAAGGGAGGGTTCTGGTTGCCCCTGATCACTTTTGACTTTTTAAAAGAGCACTTAGTACTTTCAATTTCCAATTGACTGAGCCCCCTCAAAAGGTTCTAGGATCACTCCTTCTATACGAAGTGGCTCTTGAAGATAATTAATTAAAAATAACTTTTTACCCAAAATAAGTTTTTCAAAGAAAAGTAAAGAACTCCATTTAACCAATAATGAGCAAAAATAAAATCAAGTAATCTACCAAGCGTGAAACTACCACAAATCAGCATCGATAAATAAATGAAACCCCAAACGGACAGATATTACAATAAATAACCGAGTCAAACTCAAAACGAGCAGAAATTAACATGAGTAGGGCTCAAAACCCCTATGTCTTCCAAGGCCAGAATATAATTTTCAATTTACTGAAAAAAATGTAAATACTTTTACTTTTATAACTTTAATAAATCAAATAATATTAACATTTTTATTAATAAATATCTGTAAATGTATATTAAACTGACAATGCAGATTCATTTGTGTTTTTTTCAGTCTTTTTTAGTTTTTTTTTCAGTGGGGGAGTGTCCTCCTCAAAAACACAATTTCTATCTGGAAATCAACTACGCTGAACAAAATAGCTATCTCAATATTCTGATTGGGTGTGTCTGGGGAAATAGTGGGCAGGGAAGGGGTGTTAGTTGCCTTCCAATCACTTTCGACTATTAAAAAGTGCACAAGCCACTCCAATTTCCAATCGAATGAGCCCTTTTCGAAGTTTCTACGACAACTCCTTCGATACGAAGTGCCCTGGTCTAAGACCAAGAACCAAAAATAAATAATACATTGTGCCCACATTGTGCTTTACTTAGGCGGCGCTATTGCGCTGTTTATGATACTTAATAAACGAATAAATAACACAGTGAAGGTTTATTGCTCCTTACTCACTGGGAAACATCTTAAACAAAATCATTCTCTCTTCTACCAAAATTGAAGCGTTTCCAGAAATAGTCTTAACTGCTTTTCTCTTTTCCTAAATCTCCGCTTTAAACTAACCATAGATGCTATTACATGATGACAATTAACGTCAGTAATACTACTACTAATACTGCTAACACCTCACCAGAGCATCAAGTCACCTGAGACCAACACAGCTACGCACACTCCTTCTCCATCCCAATCTATCCGAAGCCTCCCTTTTTACACCCTCTCAGGAAGTTCCTTAAATCTTTCTTTATGACAACCCAGCCGCGGACGACCTGCTTTCCGTTTAGCCCTAGACGGATGACTGAAAAGAAGAATCTTCGGCAGTCTGTCATCCTTCATCCACAGAACATGCCCTAGCTATCTCAACCTTTCTCTCACTATAGCTTTAGAAAGCGGAGTTGAACCACACTTTTCGTATAGCCTACTGTCTGAAATACGGCCAGTCAGTCGGGTACCCAGAACAATCCGTAGTCAATTTTTTGGAAAACATCTAGCAAAGCTTCATCCACTTTTCGGAGCGTTCATGCTTCAGAACCATATTTGACCACTGGCATCATTGTGACGTCAATAATGGTAACATTAATAATGCTATACCATATATGTTATTATGATAGATCACCCTCATTATTTACCACATACAGCTCAAAAATAAGTATTTTTTGGACTTTACGCTTCCGGGTAAAAAGGAATAATCGATGAAAAAAAAAAAAAAAAAAAAAAAAAAAATCTCCGTATTACCAAATTTCTTAATTTCCCAGGTACGCATATCGTTTTTAAATCCATTTGGCCGGGAGTGCAATGCGTGGTTGGGGGCAAATCATCCGATACTTCCCATGCTTTAGGATTAGCGTTACATACCTTACAAGGCTCTCAAGAATTCTTACAGTAGTTCTACCAGTGCTTCTTAACTCAGCTTTTCTCTGAAACTGATAGTACTTGACCAGAATTTCATTTGCAGCTTCTGACATTTCTGGTTTTAGCTGCCGAACGTAGCATATATAGGCTTGCAGCTTTTCCATAGACCATAGTGGTGAGTTGTCAGGTTTTTCTATAAATTTTGTTGGATCTTTTCCTTCTAAGATACAGCTTGATATTAGCCTGAAAATATATTGAAGTAAATTAGCTGAAACAAAAACAGAACTAAAAAATTAATACTGAAAATAATAGCACCTTCGGAAGTTTTAAAGTCCATAAATACTGTTTAAGTCTTAACAAAAAATCAGAGACACTAAAGACGAGAAGTGAAGGAGTAAATGACTGTCACGTATTGAACCCCCCCTTTTTTTTACACCCCGTAAAAGTGGAAAATAGACATCTACCCCGCACTTTTTTCACATAACCTCCCGCCCCAGAAAGAGAAAAGAACCCTCAGACTGCGAAATTACTAATCATAGACATTTTCTCAAACGAAGAAAAAAAAACAAAAAAAACAGCATAACCCCTCAGAAGCACTGACTTGAATTTAGTAGCAGAACCCTATGTAGCAGCTCATAAATAGCTACAATTCACAAAGCCTAGATATATATCCTCTATCATTTTGTCTAAGATACTATAAATTGATGTATATTTCCAATTCCAGCTTAATAAAATGATAGAACTAGCAACATGATTTTATAGGCTAGAAACAAGAAGGGTATTCAGCTCAACCCCACCAATGTTCTGGCTAGGATACTATCTTACAAAAAAAAAAAGAAAAAAAAAAAAAAAAAAAAAAAAAAAAATGGTATCTGCGGCTAAACCTTCAAAACCTCCAAAAACTCAATCACCACATCAGTGTTCCGGTTAGACTGTCATCTAAAATATATAAAAAATATTGAATTTATTTATTTACTGCAGGTCTGGTCAGCTCAACGTAGGTTGAGATTCAGCAATGACGATACAAAAAAAAAAAAAAAAAAAAAAAAAAAAAAAAAAAAAACTTGAAACGCATATACACATTATTGTGTTCATGAGGGTCCAAAATTAGTTCTAAAGAAACGTACACAGGAATTTTTACAGAGGGCGCCGTAGAGTAAAGGGTCAAATTTGAAAAAAAAACATTAAAAACAGGCAAATACCAGAAAATCTAAAAATTAGAGGAAAATTAAAAAAAATAGAAGAAATTGTAAAAAAACCTGAGATTCTGAGAAGTGGCTGAACGTTCCTGACAGCAGGTACTTATTTTGTTGTGTTTAAAATTTATTGAAAACAGTGATGATTGAAATTCTAGCTGCATTCGTTACAGCCTAACAATATTACCGGTGCCAGGGAATTACGAGCCGTTTTAGGTTGTTGAATTTAAAAATACATTATTTTTTTTTTATTATTATTATGAGTAAATCAAGTATTAGTAGCTGCTCTTATAAAAGAGAGGTTGTTATGCAAGTAAAAATAAGTAAAAATAAGAGGTTATTTGAAATATAAAAAAAGTGGTTTTTATGCCTTCTTCAAACCGTCAGTACGTCTAAACCGACTTTTCATTTTCGCTTAGTTCACTGTCGTACGTGTTCTACGCAATTTACCCAATAACTTCTATTTTTTTTTTTATATTGAATGAAATAAGTGCAACAACCCATACAGTAAAAAAGATAACTAATCTCACCTAAGGTATCGATTTTTTGGCTTTTAAATTGTTTTGAGTCTCTTTCGAATTTTTAAAACCAAAATTATCAATTCAATTTACCATCTTTCCGATAATGAAGAACCACAATCAGATCAAAATTTGGGAGAAGTAGCGTGACGAAGCCTCTGATTTTTTTTTTTTTTTTTTTTTTTTTTTTTTTTTTTTTTTTTTTACTTGGTAACCTAAGCAATTCTTAGCAGCCTTACCTATCCCATTCATTGTCTTTCCTGTCAAGTAGAACCAAGACCAGATCAAAACGTGAGAGAAGCGGCGTTGCCATTGCTACATTAATTGATAACGACTGTGAAGGATCGAAACATCCCCGTGGGTTTGTTGCTGCCAAAACTGAGCACCGAGTGTCCAACTTGCACACCAATCCAGCCTTAAAATAAAACAGAGTAAAAAAGAATGTTTATTTGTTTACTTGGGTCATCTTCAGTAACATCAAAGTTTTATTCATGAAAACTTTTTTTTAAGTTTTAAACTATGGGAAGCTCGTCAAAATAAAGTTCGATTCTATTTAATGTCCTTCAACACACTCTTTAATGATAAGACAATTAATGACACAACAAGTTTTGAAGAATTTAGAAATAATGTTAAGGAAAAAATGTATTCTAGTTATGAGTTTTAAATTATTATTTGTCATTTTTATTTGTACTTGATTTATAAATTTATGGATTAGTAATAATATTATTATTATTGTTATAAAATTGTTTGGTAAAATTTTAATTTTAATGTAATTAAAAAATTTTTTATTGTAATTATGCCAAAGCTATTATTCGCTTTTTTTTCTTTTTTTTTGTGGGTTTTGTAGGAGTAAATTGGTTTTTTTGGATAGTTTTTCCTTTTTTTTTGTCGTTACGGTGACTCCAGTAGTAACTCAGCAAGGAATTATGTATTTTATTTATACACATATACATATATATTTATTTTTTTATATTATAAGTATTTCTGGTACATTTAATTTGTGCTATAAATTAGTACTAAAATTTTCTCTTTTTTTTCTATTCCTGGCACTCCCCTAGGAAAACTTGCCTTAGCAAGTCCATGGGCAGGCTAGAAGATTTAGTTGAATGACATGTTCTTTTTCATGTGTTATATATTTACATATATGTATGCATTTTGTCCAGTTATATTTTTTATTAATAAACTAAACTATACAAAACACATTAAGAATAAAAATAAAAACAACTGCCTACAGTCAATGGACATTAATACAAAATCTTGAATTTTGCAGGAGCAAAAATACAAAACTTAAGACCTTTGGTCTCTAAAATGGATAAAAATAAAAAAATAAAGCAATAGTTGGAAACATAAAGACGCAAGTTTTTCCCCTCAATCGCAGTCTTAGACCACAAGAAATCATTCCAAAGAAGGTCGTTTTAGGATGAATATCATTTGATCCATCTTGGCTTGCTCATGAAACAGCCAATGAATTATTACGTGTTTGTGACATTTAGTGTTAAGCATAAAGTCAAATACTAAAATCAAAATACATTAGGTCCAGTCACAAGATGTCTGGAGGAGCACAGGGCAGCCACAGTAGTCACCCTATTAACCCATTCTGAGTTTCCGAACAAAATTCCCCCATCGAAGTCCTGACTAGCTACATCTCTTTCTCCAGCGACCTGCTGAGACTTACTTTAGGTCAAATTGACTTGCAAGGACCCGAGGGTGTCCGAATCCATATGTCGTGAGGCAGCCTTCCATCACTCATTCGTACTGGATATCTTCTTTGTCAAATTTAATGACGTCGAGAGTAGGGTTGTGGTTATTAGATGTAATGTCCTTTGATTTTGGAGTAATATTTTATTCTGGAATAAATTCCTTTTTTTTTACTTTCAAGTGCGGATCACGGCTGACACTAAGAATTTAACAATATATCAGGATCCACTTGGAAAAAAACTTCTTAAGGTTTAAATAAAAATCATAAGATATTAAACCTTAATAACACATATAAACATACTGTTTGAAGGTAAAGTATAAAGATATACTTTTCCCAAGATCCCAAGTAGAGGACTTAAATTTCAAGATCTTGGGTCCCTAGAGAGGGATAAAATCTGACACTACCATTAGATTTTGTTTGGGGGAATTTATCATTTCCAACAGAGTTGGACTGAATGTCCCTTGACTTTAGAAAACTGTTCTCTCGGCATCAGAGTCATTTTTCAAGAATCTTATTCGGGTTTGGATCTTGTTGATTATACGGAAAACATTTGAGAATTTCGCTCTCTAAGATCTGACAAAGACAGGTTTTCCTTTCGCAATTGGTTATGATTTGCTTATTTTGAATGAGAAAAATCACGATGTAGTTATATTTTAGCTAAATATTTAATGTATAGAGGTGGTTAGAGAGTAGGTTAGGTATTTAATATAATGTGTTCTGCGCGGCCTGTTTTCCATAATTCTGTATACCTTATCTTAATTTATCTGTGACAGATAGCTTCATTTATTGACAGTGATTTTTGGTAGTTTTACGCTTGGAAAATTATTTGACTTAATTTTTTCTCATTCTTGGCTAAATGGAGCTCTTTCTTTGAAAAACTTGTCTTGTGGAAAAAGTTTTTTAAATTAATCGAAACAAATCGCTATAAAAACTTCAAAGCTTATAAGCTTTTTTCAAGGATATTTTTTTTATTTTTAAGATTATAATATTATTTTACTTTGTTTATTTATCTTTGTCGGGTAATTGAGCCCTTTACTTTTCTTTGAAAAGCTTGACTTGTGGAAAAGTTTTTTAAATTAATTTCTGTTCGTTTTTTGTTGAAATAGTCTTTTTCATGGAAAAAAATCTTCTATAAGAATCCATAGTATGGGTTACTATTTGTGAGTTGGTGAAACTTTTTCAACAATTTTTAATCCTGACAAATACATTATTTTTTAATTTAATTTTATAGCTTCTGAAGTTGACCTGAAAAATAAAACTTAATATCATTCCCAAAAGATTCCATATATGCTCTACCTTTCCGTCTGTTTTCAAATCTCTCCAAATACTTCAGAATAAAGCAATGAGGATTCTTTTTAATGTTGATTGCAGAACTTCAGTTAGACACCTATATGGGACTTCAGGAATTTTCTCTTTGGACCAACTTCATTTAATTTCTATCTCTAGTATTTGTCATGATTATCAATATAGTAATTTACCTGTAAATTTCTCCGGCATTTTCTCAACTAATTCTCAATTTCATAATTATCCTACTACGCATCGTTCAGAATTTCGTGCAAAATTCGCCCAACATCGAGAGCGGGATTCAGCATCCGTCACATTGGCCTAAAAATCTGGAACTCAAGTCCAGCCTCAGTTCGAGAGTTCACTAATAAGTGAAATTTTCCAAGATTGGTGAAAAAATCTCCCATAAAATTCTAATCATTTTGCTCCTTGGGATTTTGTTTTTCGTGGTCATAAAGTTTAGATAGAATATGGTGTATTTTTTTTGGCAGTATTTTCAACGCTAAAGTATGCCACCAGGCATGTGTGGTGTTTTGTGACATTTATTTATGTACGTGCTATAAATAAAAATATTCTACTCTACTCTACTCGATACACTTACACTCTTTTTATTTATTTAAATTGTTAGAACAGAATTAGTAATAGTAGCATCCCTAAAAGTTTCATCTTAATACCATCAGCCGTTCTCGATACATTGCTGAGGTGTCTTATTGGCAACCATTTAACCCAATGCCTTTTTGAAGCAATATTAAGTTTTAAAGCATAATGGGCCAATTGCATAATCGTGGGGGGTGGAGATGCCTAATATCTCTAAAGACATAGTTGCTGGACCGTTCTACTATGCTGAACAAAATGACTATCTCAAAATTTCAATTAGATGTGTTTTGGGAATTGATGGGCGTGGGGGAAGGGGGATTTGTTGCCCTCCAATCACTTTTAACTAATAGAATGGGCACTAGCCGTTGCAATTTTCAATCGAATGAGCCTTTTCGAAGTATCTATGACAACAAATGGCAATCTCAAAATTTCTATCAGATACATTCTGATAGAATATATCTGATAGACTGATAGAATCCTCTGGGGGCGATTATCCACCCTCCAATCACTCTGAATCTTAAAAAGGGCACTAGAACTTCTGATTACCAATCCAACGAGCTTCCTCTGAAGTTTATACGATCACCTTTTCTATTATGTTTAAGAGGTAATTACTTGGCAAAAAAAAAAAAATAATTACATATCAAACAAATAAAAAAAAAAAAACTGTCGTCCTAATTCCAGCAATTGAGACAAATGTGCACTTGAACGAGGCTCTCACCTTACACATCCATCCAACTACCTAGGACCAAACAGTATAGGCCTACCCAAACCATCAACCAAATAGAAAAGTCCAAATCCATGCAAAGTTGTCATCAATAAATGTAAGTCGTTGTAAAATTACCAGCAAAAGCACCTTGGGGGGAGGTCTCCAACCCCCATACTAATACCAGGTCTCCACCCCTTTCACTCTGAGTGTTAAATAGGGAAAAAGAACTTCTGATTACGAATCCAATAAGCCCCCTCCGAAGTTTATACGATCACCCTTTCTATATATATACCTTACATACCCCCAGGACATAACTCATAACTCTTGCCCTGTGGGCTATGGGGGTTGCCATCCTCAAAGACATAATTTCCGGACCTTTCAATTACTTTGAACAAAATGGCTATCTCAAGATTTTTATTGGATGTGTTTGAGGAAATAGTAGGCGTGGGAGCGGGGTTAGTTGCCCTCCAATCACTTTCGACAATTAAAACGGGCACTGCCTCTTTCAATTTCCAATCGAATGAGCTCTTTTCGATGTTTTTTCGACAACAAATAGCCAACTCAAAATTTCTATCAGATGCATTTCGGGAAAATATGAGGTGTGTATGGGGGGGGGGGGTTACCAACCTCTGATCACTTAGAATCTTAAAAAAAGGCACTATAACTTCTGATTACAAATCCAATGAGCCCCCTCTGAGGTTTATACGATCACCCTTTCTACATATACCTACATATATGCACCCAGGGCATAACTTACAACCCTTGCCCTGAGAGATCTGGGGAGGTTGTTATCCTCAAATAATTTCCAGACCATTCAATTACGTTCAAAAGGGATATCTAAAAATTTGATTGGATGGGTTTGGGGAAATGGAGGGCGTGGGAGAGGGGTTAGTTGCCCTCCAATCACTTTCGACTATGAAAAAGGGAACTAGTCCTTTCAATTTCCAATCGAATGAGCTCTTTTCGAAGTTTCTAAGACAAAAAATGGTTATCTCAAAATTTCTTATCAAATGCATTTTGGAAAAATATTAGGTTTGTGGGGGGGGGGGGTAACCACCCTCCGAGAGTTATTAATATTAAAAAGGGGACTAAAAATTCAGATTACCAATCCAAATACCCCCTCCGAAGTTTATACGAGCATCCTTTCTAAATTTACCTTATATGCCGCCAGGGCATAACTTACAACCCTTGCCCTTAGGGCTGTAGGGGGGTTGTCATCCCTAAAGCCACAATTTCCGGACCTTTCAGCTAAGTTGAACAAAATGGCTATCTCGAAATTTTGATTGGATATGTTAAAGGAAATGGTAGGTGTGGGAGGGGGTATAGCTGCCCTCCAATAACTTTCGACTATGAAACAGAGCACAAGCCCTTTCAATTTCTAATAGAATCAGCTCTTTTCAAAGTTTCTACGACAACAAATGGCCCGTCTCAAAATTTATATTAGATTCATTTCGGGAAAATACGACGTGTGGAGGGGGGGGGGGGGGTATCGACCCTCCGATCACTCTGAATCTTAAAAAGGGCACTAGAACGTCTGATTTCCAATCCAATGAGCCCATTTCAGAGTTTTTACCATCACCCTTTCTATATATATATATATATATATATATATATATATATATATATATATATATATATATATATATATATATATATATATATATATATATATATATATTATTATATATATATATATATATATATATATATATATATATATATATATATATATATATATATATATATATATATATATATATATTATGTGGCCCAAAGGCACAACTTATGACCCTCGTCCTTAGGGCTGTGGGGAGTTGTCAACTTCAAATACATAATTTCCGGACCTTTCAATAACGTTGAACAAAACGGCTATCTAAAAATTTTGATCGAATGGGTTTGGGAAAATGGTGGGCGTGGGAGGGGGGTTAGTTGCCCTCCAATCACTTTCGACAATTAAATATGGCACTAACCGTTTCAATTTCCAATCGAATTAGCCCTTTTCAAATTTTATACGTTACTTCCTTCGATACGCAGTGCCCTGACCTACCCCCCCCCCCCCAAAAAAAAAATAATCAATAAATAATATATTGTGTTCATAAAGCTCTTTACTTAGGCAGTATTATTGACCTGCCTGTGACCAGGACGATAGTTAAGTGACTGCCAAGTCAATTTGCTCCAACTGTTGGATCATAACTATGAATAAGCTTCAAAAGTTCTGCTAGCTAGGTAGGGAAAATACAATTTCCGTATGTTATAATTTTAGGCCATTTTTGTCAAAGCATCAAATACGTACATGCCCAATTTTCAAACAGATCGTGGTAACGAACTGTAAGTAAGGAGCGACCCGGTTCAATAGTAACCGAAACTCTAAAAAACGGAATTTTGATACCAATAGATCAAGGAGGCACACTTGTGCCTATATAAAGAGGCGACCCACCACAATGTTAAGCGATTTCAGGTCCTAGAGGTCGCAGAGAGACGGCGGTAATCGCATTTTGTAGCCCAAGCTCAAACTAAGAAACTTGCAAAATTTCATCCTCCTCCGACTTTATCTTCATGGGGTAAACTGGGCCGGAAGTTTGGACCCTCCCACCACAGCCCCCTTTAACGTTGTCCGATTGGGCTGAAATTTAGAGGTTAAGCTTTCCTAGGGCCCGGGAGCTTATCCTCGAAATTTCAGCTCAATCCGATCACTCCTTCCCTGTTTTCAAAAAACCAAATATAGCCACTTAAAATTCATCATCATTTCTTTTTTTTTTGTTAGCCACGCCTACAGGCCACAGTTGGCAACGGATCCGGTTGAATGAGGACTCATTCGAAGCAGAATTCGACCTGTTAGGGCCTTTTGATATTTTCAGACCGAAAAAATTATCCCCCGAATTTACATTTACGAAAAACCTCGTTTTCCTATATTAGCCCATGTTAATTTTTCCCTCCCCAACCCCCCTTTAAAGTTGTCTGATCGGGCTGAAATTTAGAGGATAAGCTTTCCTGGGGCCTGGGAGCTTATCGTCGAAATTTCAGCTCAATCTGATCACTCCTTCCCTGTTTTCCAAAAACCACATATCAAGATTTTTGGGAATTTGCTTGCGTCGAAAATACCTTCTTTTTGCTAAACAACAATTACTATTGTGTTTGTATAGTCCAGCGCCTGAGACTTCAGACTTTCAAACGGAAAACTCGGGTTCGATTCACCATCAGAGCAACTTTTTTATATACTTTGAAAAGAAACTCAGTTTCTTTTTTAAATTATTTTAAAAAAATTACGTTTTCTAAATAGTTAAAGAGGCTGAGTTACAAGGTCGACCCTTAAAACGTACAGGGATTAGGAGGCACAGTTGGGGGGCTGTTAAAGAGGCTGAGTCACAAGTTCGAACCTTAAAACGTACAGGGATTAGGAGGCACCCTGTACGACGTGATTTGAGTATTCAGGAATTAAAAGCCTTAACATAAGAATGTTCAAGAGCGGGGGGTTTGGGGGCGGCAGCCCCCCAACTTTAACTCCTGACACGATCAGCTAACAGTTAGTCAAGCAATAATAAGTAATAAACTGTACAAAAACGTGCAGAAATTATTTGAAAAAAACTACGTTTTCTAAAGAGTTAAAGAGGCTGAGTTACAAGGTCGAACCTTAAAACGTACAGGGATTCTGAACATTTAGAAGCAGGGTTGCCATCATATGTAGGATTTTACTAGATCTAGTAAAATAAAAAAAATCTAGTAAATTTAAAGGATCTAGTAAATTTCCCAGAATCTAGTAAAAAGTCATGATTTGTAGGAAACAAAACATTTGTTATTTTCCATGAATTCAGTAAAAAATTAGGGTCCATTCATTACAAAATGTGATTTCGATTATGTTAGATATTATGGCTACTATTGCTCTCATTTTTCGATTTCGCATCAACCCTAGCGCCTAAAAATCTCTACTTTTCTCTAGGCTTCTTCTTGACACTTGCTTTGAAAGGCAAACTACTTAAAATCAGGACTGGCATGCCTGCTTAATTTGTTTTCAGACATTTTTCCCTGACTCTCATAATAGCTGTTACGTTTGTTAGTTAGCTTTGTCCCTTTAAAGACGCTGTTGGAAACGAAGTTTTTCCATACTTGCCCAAGTTCTTTCTGACTCTCTGCAGCTTGCCCCATTCAATTGTTGGAGCACAGAGACAGTTCTTGATTTTATCTGTTATCAAAACTAAAAACCTGAATAAGTTAAATGTCTCGAGTGTCTCGTATCTGATGAAAATGACACAACTTGTACTCAGGTCGTCAAGTGGAGTACATGAATGGGTGATCCCCAGCGGTTTGACTCGGGCTATCAAGAAATGGAAACAAGTAGATCCCTTCAGTCAGAACTCGACACTAGTGGATACTTTAAATTCAGATGAGGCCGAGTCCGATTAAAGCCTTTTATAAGCAAAATTCTTAGTAAACTTCGAAAATTTAGATATATATATATATATATATATATATATATATATATATATATATATATATATATATATATATATATATATATATATATATATATATATATATATATATATATATATATATATATATATATATATATATATATATATATATATATATATATATATATATATATATATATATATATTTGTATATTGAATTGCATAAAAAGACACTACATGTATCCTGCTGGTCAAAAAGAAATACTTTCATTATCTCATGAATAGCTAAGGAAATTCACTTAAACCTTTCAGGCTATGTTGAGGAGTAATATTAGGCTACACCAAATTGGGAAAGTTGGGAGGCTATTTTCTATACTTTACAACTTTTTGGATACCTCAACACCAAGAAATACTTTTCAAAGACCATTTCAGAGCAAGTTACTTTCTTAATGTCCCTCCTAAACCCATTCTCCAACTTGAAGTACTTATCTTTTTCATCCACAACTATACTTTACAGCTTTTTGGTTACCTCAACACCAAGAAATACTTTTCAAAAGACATTTCAGAATCTTCATCGTTGTGATAATGCTCCTTGATCTTTTGTCTAACCTGCTCAATTGTTGCTTCTCTATAAAGTTTATCATTGTGATAACGCTCCTTGATGTTTTGTTTGGCTGCCTCAACTTTTGCAAGTCTGAAATCTTCATCATTGTGATAACGCTCCTTGATCTTTTGTTTGACTGTCTCAATTTTCGCATGTCTATAATCTTCATCATTGTGATAACACATCTTGCTGTTTTGTTTTGCTCTCTCAATTATTACTTCTCGATATGCCTTGTCGGTTGAATACCTTTGCTTTTTTCTTTTCAAGTTACTATCTCTGTTTTTTTTTTGTAGCTTTATTTCCGATTTGATTCCGTGTTCTCCCGTTACCTTTGCTGTGCTCTTTAGGACGAAACCCGTTAAAATGATCAAGATAAATGGGGATAGAACTTAACCCTTCTTAACTCCTGATTTAATACGATACCAGCTACTATCATTCAGAGGACCGTCCAGACTCCATGGTTTTATGCAGTATGCATAAAACCATTTTATTGTTGCTTTGCTAGCCATAGTATACAACAGTTTTGACGGCGGGACAATATGTAAGGAAAAAGGGCAAAAGCAACTCGGAACCTTCTGTTGCAACTTTGGACTCGATGAAAAAAGAGCTATTCACTGAGAATTGTTCATCAGAACAAT
Organism: Artemia sp. Qi Xiang Cuo; assembly: GCF_049724085.1. Classification (NCBI taxonomy): domain Eukaryota; kingdom Metazoa; phylum Arthropoda; class Branchiopoda; order Anostraca; family Artemiidae; genus Artemia; species Artemia sp. Qi Xiang Cuo. The sequence continues at coordinate 6,572,289 of NW_028297431.1, forward strand.
TTCAATTAGAAAGTCTGATGATTACTAAGGCACTTGTACTGATTTCTTGGATATACAACTCCCTCCAAAACCTGAAAAATAGTAAAGTATGGAACAACCTAATCAAAAACATATCCCTATTCTTGGCTTTTCATGATATCCAGGAATCGACACTTACAAATCAGACACCAATGCTCAAAACAAGAAAAATCGAGCCATTTCCATTTGTTTTAAAGACTTTCTTTCAAACTCAACAACTAGTTAACGCAATGTCAGTCAGCCAGTTCAATCAGACTTCGGTGAAGCTTTGTACTTCGAGGTAATACCCTGGGTTCCCACTGATGTGGTTTCAAGCGAAAACGGCCGTTTTTGCGTGATCCGTCAAATTCTCTCTTTTTTTGCTGCAAGTTTACGTGTTGCAATGGTTCAATGGCTGCGTTGAAATATTTTTACTCAACCATTGAAAATTGTATCAGTTATTCTGAATTTTAAGCTTTGTAGAACCATAAATTGCAAGTAACTAAGAAACTAAACATGTTTATAAAGAAGTTTTCCATTAAAATTTTACAAACAAAATGAGAGTCGTGTCCTTTTAATACAAGATTTTAACCACAGTTTATATAATTATCCAGGATTATTATTACCTATCTCACCCATTATAAAAACCCCGACCGGGGTGCGAGTGCTCCAGAGAACGTAGAAACATAGGCGGCATCAGATCTTTTCACAGGTAGACAAGTCAGACGCGAAACAATCGGAAACAAGTGGAAACCCGCTATTAGGAATAATGCACTTAGTAACCATTTCTCATTGATAGACGCAAACACACTGATCCATAAATGCACGAAGAAGTAGGAAGAGCTTTTTGTTCGCACCGAAAACGACGACCAGAAATGATCTGCGATTATTCGTTAGGGCTGATGGGTTTTGATTTACATATAAGTTGAGTTTTGATGTTTGTAGAGTTGAAAAGCTGGCGCTCAGTTGGTCGGTGGGGTATTTTCGATGACATAATTATTTTAGGTATTGAAATAATTAAAAATTACATTACAAGTTAAAAAAATATTGAATCCCTGACTAAAGACTAGTTTATAACTCTGGATTCACACTGATTTTGAATATGTTTAAATATACATTAATTTTGTATAGTACATTGACTATACTTAATGTCTTTTATATTAATTAATTACATAATCTATTCAGTTTGATGAACTACCCCGACGTGATTTTACTTTTCCACCCCGACGTGAAACTGCGAAGCATATGGATCTTGCACGAAATTTAAATAGAAACCTTGGAAACCTTGAAATTCATAAGAGTATTTAAATAGTTTTTTATAGTTATAACTGTGAGACTATAAAAAAAATAATAACAATAGAAGAACTCAACATTTCTTCCCAAAACATACAGTGAATTAATTTGGCCCATCTTAAAGGAAATGGGGAATCTCCGCCAACTTCGACCAACAGCCAGAACTAGGAGTGATTAAACAAATCCTTCTTTAAAATCAGGTTAAGTTGGAATGCAATTTTTCTCTTATCGGAGCCAAGAAACAAAAACTAATTGCACGGAAAATTAGGAATTTTAAGTATACTTGTTTTACTTCGAGAAAATTGTAGTTATCGAATAAAACTCAAAAACTAAAGTAGAAATATTATAATCAACTTTTTTTGGGGGGGGGGGGCAGTAAGGATTTCAAACATTTTAAGTATTGTCAAATATTACTGTTTTCAAGTATTTTGATATAGAAAAAAAATAATTTGTAGCACTGTCTTGGCACACTTATTGTTTTGAGGTTTGCTAATTATTCAATGCTCCTGATTTTTAAACTTCTACTTTTGCATGTTTTATTCACATAGATCTTTAATGCAAAAATATTCAAACTTGGTAAATTCATACAGCAATTTTAATCCAGGAACACTGCTGGAGAAGATGAGTATGGCCCTTATTAACATTTTCAAGAAACAATTGTTGGGTCTAATAAAGATTTTTTTAAGAGATGTTGATGCAACTTCAGCATAAGTTCGTCTGAACAGGCATGAAGCCTCGCATTTTAGGGGGTCGACAAGCTTATTTGTTGTGTTTTTTTAGTAGCAAGAATATTTAAATATCTTTGAACTATACTGAGAGTTAAGCTTTCTTTTTTTGTCACGCCACCGTAGATATCTGTCGAATCTCCTGTAGACCCTTGGGCTTTCACCTGAACCACTTTGGGAATCACTACCTTAGAGCCTTAATTAAAAAAAAAATCATAAAAATGTTTTAAATTACGTCGCATTACGTTACGTTTTTACGTTGTTAAATTACTTCGCATTCATACGCGTCTAAAGAGCAAAAAAAAAAAAACATGATTGCGTTGCAGTGACATGTGGAATGCTTGGGGGTTCACCTGAACCACTTTGGGAATCACTGCCTTAGAGCCTTAATTAAAAAAAAAATCATAAAACGTTTTAAATTACGTCGTATTACGTTACGTTTTTACGTTGTTAAATTACTTCGCATTCACACGCGTGGTGAATACATGAGTACATGTCAAATTTGGATAACAAAATTTAAAAATCCCAAGGGGGCATCAGGATTTAAAAAATGCCTAGGTGTTGCATGGCCCAAAACTAATCGGGAACCACCGGTCTGACACGTACGCAGAATAAAAACAGAGTCAAATAATTTTCCAAGTGTAAAACTGTCATGAATGACCAAGAATAAGACAAAGACAGGCACCGAGATAAGCAAACACCAGCCCAGACATACAGACAAAGAGAGTTAGAGAGTCAAAAACGCATACAAATACATAGATTCAGACATACAAACCGACAAGGACAGGCACTGGAAGAAGCAAACATCCACCCACACACACAGGAGAGAGAGGGAGATAAAAACACATGCAAATATATGGATTTTGACATACAAACCAACAAAGACAGGTATTGAGATAAGCAAACACCCACCCAGACACACAAGCAAAGGAAGTGAGAGAGACAAAAACACATACATACATATAGATTCAGACATACAAACCGACAAAGACGTGCATTGAGATAAGCAAACACCCGCCCAGACACATAGGCGAAGAGAGTGAGAGACACCCGCCCAGACACACAAGTCTTCGAATCTGTAAAGAAGAAATAATAACAGAATTTCAGTATTATAGCCTAAAAACATGCAAAGGCCATCAAAGTTATATGCGCTTGCATCCTTCCAAAACAACGGATCTTTTGCTGAGCCATAATTAAACCATAATTACTGGAACTTTAGTTTCTAATAATATCTAAGATTGTTGTTAAACCTTTTATCAAAGAAAATTGAACTACGTAAGAGGGATTTTACTCCTTTTATTAGGCTGTACTGAAAGCTCAGGGTGCTTTGATCAAATGTTTGAGATCATATTCTACTTTAGTTTTGGCTCTGAAGTTTGAAAGGGCTCTGGGAGAAATGGTAAGAAAGTAAATTCTACACATTAGTCTTCCTAATTCTTCTTCTCTCTTGTTCTTCTTCTTCGGTTTATTATGGAGACGCTTTAGCATAATTTCGTTGGCAGAATAATACTTCAGGCACTGTAGTAGGGGACTGTGGCCGAGTTTGAACTCTGGGTCTAACATTACAAACGAGGACCTCGCCAGCTTCGCCTCCTTCATTAGCGACCTGCCAAGGGTCATTTTCGGTCTCCCTGATTTGCGGAGACCGGGGGGTGTCCAACACCATGCATCTTGCGGCAGCCTTCCTTCCCCCATTCGAACCATATGCCTCCAATACATCCATCGCCGCTTTCTAATAAGATCAAGGATGGGGGTATGATTTGTCATACGATAGATTTTATTATTTCGTATTCTTTCTGTCCAACGTATATTTACGATAGACCTTAGGCAATTATTGTCGAATGCCTGGAGTCGTCGTTCTAGGTGAGCAGTGATGCTCCAAGTTTCGCAGCCGTACACAAGGACAGAGACCACATTGCAATTATAAATTTTAAGCTTTAACTTCTGGGAATATTTATTATTTCTCCAAACATTTCTAAGGTAGCTGAAAGCAGACCCAGCCAATGTTATTCGGCACAGTATTTCTCTTTCGGAATTGGCATCTTGCGTAAGATTGCTGCCGAGATACTTGAACTCTCTCACTTCCTGAATTTCCTCGTTGTTAACCAAACGTCCTTCGGCTAAGTCAGGTATGACTGCATTCGACATTTATTTGGTCTTGTTAGCATTTAGGGAGAGTCCAACAGCATTTACCATACGACCGAGTTCATTAATGTTGCGTTGCATATCTTCTGGGTCGTGGGTAATAAGGGCAACATCGTCTGCAAAATCACCATCATTGAGTTCTCTCAGTGGATTTAATTGTAGACCGCCACTAAAAATATCTCAGGAAATGTTAGTTACTAATGCTCAGATTGTGGGACAAGTCTTGGAGCAACAAATTATATTGTCTTTCCCAGCCATTAATATAAAGTTTAAAAATATCCAAATATACGTATTCAAATACAGTTTAGATCAAGGTTTAAAAAAATGCAATAATTCAGAAATGAAGAACTTTAAAAAGAGCTAATAAATTAAACTGAATATTTGATGTATAATGATATTAATTGCTGAAAGCTCATCAGTTCAAAATGTTACTATAATTTTAATGTTTATTTTCAATAATAAGTGCAAAAGGAAATATTTTTTATAAAATTGGTTTTCAGCTTAAGTTTACAATGGCCTTTAGTTTTCTTTGAAAAATTTATTTTTCAGAAAGTTTTTATAATTAATAACTCTAAACAAGCGAATTTACCCTGGTGAACCAAATTTTATACTCTCCGCGTACCATGAAGCTACTAATAAACCTTATGGGCATATTTTAATACATCTTAATAAAAACACACTCGAGAAGTAACGTGTAGTCACTGATACTTTTGATAATGAAATTACTGTATGTCTACCCTTGAATAGTAAAAAATGTCATTAGTCGCCATAATGACGCTGAAGATGCTATATGAAAACAGACATTTATTTTCCGTTCTAAGTAATTCAAAACATCGGCTTAGGAAAGCTATTCTGAAACATGGCATTGACAATGAATTCATTGTTAAAAAGCTTTGTGCAGAATTGAGAAGGAGTTAAAAGTCTCAAACTTGCACTGGTGGGGTCCGCTGCTTTCCTTCAGTTGATACTTTGAATAGACTCAGGTGGAGGGATTCTGTTGGCTTCAGGGGGTTTGGTGCTGTACTTATTGTTATTGCAAAATTTCGAACCTTTACTGGAAGTTAATTTAATGATACCACTAATTGACAAATCATAAAATTGTCATTACCTTCTGTAAAAATGGCAGCCTAAATACACTTTTACATTTACACACTATTACACTTTTTTTTTATTTTGAAAGGTGCAAGTTCTTCAATTTTGTTCATTTTTGGTTTAATGGAGCTCTTTAATTTTTTTGAAAAACTTATTTTTTGGAAAAGGTTTTTTTAATTAATTTTAATGAAAAGTCCTATGAAACTTTTCCAGTCTACATATCGACTGAAAATCAAAATTAACATGAGTAGGACTGATAACCCCCATGCCTTCTCAAGACCAGAACATAATTTTCGCTTTAGTGAAAACAAAATCCATTTGAAGTGTTTTCACTTTGTTAACTTTAATTACAAAAAAAAACATTATTAATCGTTTCTTCTTTATGTAATATCTGACAAAGCTCTACTCGTTTTTATGCCCCTTTCTTAACTTTTTTAATTAGTTTCTGTTATGTGTCATTTCTCTTTTGTTCCTGATTTTGAATCTTTGCCGTATTTCCAGTTCTATTTGGCTTTGAGTATGTAATTTTAGTGAATAAAGCATATTTGAGTTTTCATTTATTTTTACTAGTTACTCAGACAGAACTCTCCGAAGAACCTATAGAGCTTATTAAAGCAATCACATTATGGGAGAAGAAGCACTCATACAAAGACAGTGAAAGTGAAAGTGAAAGCGAGTCCAAAGATGAAGAATCGGAAGTCAGACCGAAGAAGCTCTCCGAAGTCAGACCGAAGGAGCTCTCCGAAGTCAGACAAACGAAAGAAGCTCTCGAGAAGAAGGTCTTGAGTTCAAAGAGTAAAATTAAGGAAGTGAGTACAACTACTTGCTAAATAACTATAAATTAAATAAATGAATAATTTATTAAATAATAATTATATTATAACATTTCATTCATTATTTATATAAGATTTTTCAAATAATGATTTATATAAAATAAATAATACATTATCAAATAATCATATATAAATATATAATACCTAAGTCGCATCCATCCTCATGGGACTTTATGGGGCCGCTCCTTTCGAAAGTTCATGGACCAGTGCTCCATTTCCTGTTCGGTCAGGTACAGTTCTGGATAGTTGGGTGATATGTTGCCTATCAAAGTTGTCAATCCACGTCTTTACAAGGTCTTCCCCGTGGTCGACGCCCTTCAACAGTCCCTTCGAGCAAGATCTTGGGTAGTCGAATAGGTTCCATTCTCTTGACGTGCCCAATATTGAGAGTGTAGGCTAATTAACATATATAATACATTGTAAAATTTTTGAATTGGGCGGGAGGTTTTTAGGGGAGGGAGTTACAAATGGACTGCAATGTAAAACAAAAGGTGACTTACACCCTTAGAGTTTAGTACGGTCAAGTCAAGTTTATGCTGTTTCTAGGAACAGTTTTCTTTAGTTAATTTTTAATAAAGGATATAGAAATTCACAGAAAATACCAAGGAAAAATGGGTGCAACCTTACTAAGTGACAACACCGAAATCACATAGGAATTTCCTGGCCATAGAAGTGTATTTTTTCTCTTGATCCTGATCAAAAGGAGCTTTTGCAATCAAGATTTTCATATTGGTATAAGCTAGTACCCAATATAGAAAAACTTAATCAAACAATTCGTGGTAACGAACTGTAAGTAAGGAGTGACCCGGCTCAATAGTAACCGAAACTCTAAAAAACGGAATTTTGATCCCAATAGATACATCAAAAGAATAAAATTTTGATACTGATTTCAAATATATAAGTTTAATCAAGTTTAGTCCTAACCATCAAAGTTACGCACCTGAGAAAATAAGCCTACTTTTCGAAAAAGAGGGAAACAACCCCTAAAAGCTATAGAACCTTAATAAAAATCACACCATCAGATTCAGCATAACATAGAACTCTATTCTAGGAGTTTCAAGCTCCTATCTGCAAAAATGTGGAATTTTGTATTTTTTGCCAGAAGAAAGATCACGGATGCGTATTCATTTGTTTTTTGTTTTTTTTTTCCCCGGGGTGATCGTATCGATCCAGTGGTCCTAGAATATCGTGAAAAGGCTCATTTGAACGGAAATTAAAAGTTTTAATGCCCTTTTTAAGTGACCAAAAAATGGAGGGCAACTAGGCCCTCTCCCACGCTCATTTTTTCTCCAAAGTCACCCGATGAAAATTTTGAGATAGCCATTTTGTTCAGCATAGTCGAAAACATAATGACTATGTCTTTTAGGATAACTTAATCCCTCAAAGTCCCCGGGGGGAGGGCTGAAAGTTATGAACTTTACCCAATGTTTACGTATAGTACTGTTTATTGGGAAATATACAGACGTTTTCAGGGGGGATTTTTTCTGATAGTGGGGGGGAAGGGGGGCTATGTGGCATGCTCTTTTCAAGGAGGAAGTTTTCATGGGTGAAGGGACATTGCTATGAAGGGGGCACCGGCTTTTCCAGTATTATTTAAAAATACAATCATAATTTAAATATAAAAAAAAACAAGTCTTTCAACTGAAAGTAAGGAGCAGCATCAAAACTTGAAACGAACAGAAATTATTACGTATATGATTGGGTTCGCCCCCTAGTCAATACCTCGCTCTTTAATCCAAAAATTTTTTAGTAATTTCATAATAGTTATTTATTATAATTAACGGCCTTTGTGATGAAGGGGTCATTTTTAAGGAATTGGAACAAAATTAGAACTTTCGCTTAAAGAGCAAGGTATTGACTAGGGGGCGAACCCCCTAATATACGGATTAAAAATACATGAATATATAAGTTCGTTATGTAAGTTAATTCGTAAGTTACGTACATTTATTACTAATAAAAACGTTCGTAAATAAAATTAAACAACGTTCGAGAAAGCAATTTACTCAAAAAAAAGGAAAATTAAAATACAAATTTCTTTTTAACTATTCATGTACGGTGAGCCAAAATCAAAACCTGTATTAATTCAAAAACGTTCAAAAATTAATTTTTTTTTTTAACTGAAAGTAAGGAGCGACATTAAAACTTAAAACGAACAGAAATTATTCCGTATATGAAAGGGGCTGTCCCCTCCTCAACGCCTCGATTTTTACGCTAAAGTTTGACTCTTCCTTTACAACTCTACGCAACTCTAATAAATCCTACGTTTGTAAAAGTCAGTTACTTTTGTGAGGATGATGTTCAAATTTTATTTTATTCTAATTCCAGATTACTGATTATGGTCTTGTGAACCTTTCAGCACAACCAGAGTCGTTAAAGCGATTTATATAAGAACAATAGTTAAGTAGGTGCGATATATTTAATGACTTGGATTTGTCGAAAATCCTTACAGAAATAAAAAGACTGCGTGTACTTAAGTTGGAGGACTGAAAGCTTTCTTTTCATTCCTCCAGATAGCTGTTTTGCCAATACAGAGCGTTTGCTTTCAAGCTTAAGCATTTGGAGAATTTTTTTAATCTCATTCGAAACAAGCTTATTGTCAAGTTCTTTTAGCATCGAACAAATCTAGTAAATATTTGCAAAAATCTATTAAGTTTTTTGTCCTCTCATCTGAAAGAATTTTATTGGGAAAACGTACCGGAGGCGGCTGACTGTTGTCTCCCTCTTCTTATGACTTTTATTCTCTGGTCCCAAAACACGACAAACTGCTCAAGTCCTTTGGCGTAAAATTCAACACTTTTGAAATCTGATTTTGAATCAAGATCTGGGCTTATCGGATGTGAATTTTTCATTTTTTAATTACGGTAGTTAGGCCATTAGTGAGAAGTAACAATTTTAAATTAATGATAACTACTTTTCTCTCAGAACAAGCAAGTATTTCTTAACAGTAACAAATTTTTCTAATAGCACCAACTTTTCCGTCAAAGATAACAAACTTCCCATAAAAGTAACACTTTTTGTCTATGATAACAACTTTTCTGTTAGAAGTAGAAGGTTTTCTGTCAAAGATACCAAAATTGTCATAGAAGTAACAATTTTTTCGTTTATGATAGCAAGTTTTCTGTCCGAAGTAGCAAGTTTTCCTTAACACTAACAAATTTTCTCATCAAATTAACCGCTTTTTCCTTAATACTAACAAACTTTTACTTAACACACTCAAATTTCTCTTAGAAGTAACTGGTATTTTCTTAACAGTAACAAGTTTTTTCTAAGGCCACCAACCTTTCCGTCAATGATGACAAATTTCTCTTAAAAGTAACAATTTTTTCGTCAATGATAACAAGTTATCTTTTAGAGGTAACAAGTTTTCAGTCAAAGATACCAAATTTTTGTTAGAAGTAATATCTTTTTCGTTATGATAACAAGTTTTCTGTCAGAAGTAGCAAGCTTTCCTTAACACTTACCAATTTTTTCTTCTAAGTATCAATTTTTCCTTAATGCTAACAAACTTTTACCTGACACTCAAATTTCTCTTAGAAGTAAATTTTTTTCGCTGGTGATAACACGTTTCCTGCTTGAATCGTTTTTAAACAATACTGGAAACAGGGTTGCCACTCTGACCTGGAAGAATTTACTAAATCGGACAGGAAAAATTTACTAGATCGCATCTGTTTTTACTAAATGCTCAAAAAAAAATTTGGCGCGTGCGGCTATGCCGCACACGCACCATCAAGCATCGGTTTTTACTAAATCGATGCTTGATTTTTACTCAAGCATCGATCAACACAAATTTCACAATCTTTTTCCTTTTTTCTTCTTTTTTTTTCTCTTTTCCTCTTTTCTTTCGTTTTCATAGTACGATTGAAAATTCCGGAAACCTACAAGTCCAAAAATCATTTTTTGTAAATATGTTTATAATTTTTTTTTGTCGCACATTAGACATCATTATGCCATTCTTTTCCATTACTATGCCATAATTATGTATTCTTTTTCACAACCACATAAACTGTCACCCAACCACCACTGCTATTTTGGCATCTTGCCCCTCCCCCCTCCCGTGGAAAATTTTCTGCTGGCGCCCTTGTGCCAAAAAGAAGTATTTTTCAAAATAAATCGGGAGAGGGTAAAAAATAAAGAGGACTGAAAAATTGCCCCCACCCCCGTAAAATGATGCCCCTGTCAGTAGCCAGAACTACCCGCAAAAAAAGCAAATCAAAAATTAGTTTTGGGGAGTAAAAAGCGGTGGGGTGCTGTATTTAAAAAAAAACTGGGCCGTTGCATTTGAATAGTAAATAATAATATTTCATATAATAATACAATTTTAATAATAATATTTGAATACTAATATACGAATATTGCGTTTAAAAATCGTACTTGTACAAATAATAAGGCTCTCCCATAGAAAGGGTAGCATATTATTGGCAAACTATTTTAAATTTCTAAAACATTAACACTCAACAAAGATAATTCCCTTGGCCATCGATTATTATATTAAATGAGATAGTGAGTAGCCCCATAAATCCTATAGTGTTAAAAGTTAATTAGATTAATTATTTATTATACACATTCCAGCTTGACAATAATAGCTTGAAGGAGAGGTTTGATAGAAACGGTTAAGCATATGATTGATTATTATTAATTTTGTTTGTGCTTATCTTTTATAGCCACCACACTCAAGAAGTGAAGTTAGGTTAATCCTGAGGAAATATACCTAAGTATGATGAAAAATAAAATATCTCAGTAACAAAATTATGGAACCTACAACAGCAAATTATGGAAATCACGCCCCCCAGAACGTATTATATTAAAAGGTTTCTAACCTAACCAAAATACCAACTAAAACATTTTATTAAAATGTAACTACATTGTAGTTTATCTCTCTCACGCTAGTTTACAAGCATTCCATTCATCATTTGGCTCATAGCTTTTGATTGGTAACACTGAAATTAATGAATCTTTTATGCTTAGAGTTAGCATAATAAGTCAATTCTTTTTATTTATCTATTAATATCAAAATTCCGTTTTTTTAGAGTTTGGTTACTATTGAGCCGCGTCGCTCCTTACTTACAGTTCGTTACCATAACCCATTTGAACAGTATTATTGTTAATTTTAAAAAAAGAAGGCATTATATTTTGCTAAGGACAGGCATCGAAAACTGTAGAAGTGTAGTCTTTTCATGCACTATTTAGGTTTAAAAGTCAAGAAGTTGCATAGTTACTCTGAAACAAATTAAAATTTTCTAGGTGATTTCTGTTGCAAGACAGAAAACTAGTCAAATGCTTTAGACAAAAAAAAAACAAATGAAGGTGCAAATTCAGTATTACATTTTTAAAGATTTTTCCAGGGCGTGGGGAATTTTTCAAAATTTTATTTAGTGGTTAAGACCAATGAGTCTTCTGCCACTTCACAAAAGTTGCTTTAGCTGGTTCGCAGTGTGAAAATAACGGAGGCCGGTAGTAAGCAATTTTATTAGTAAACTATATTCTCTATTCGCAGAAAAAACAAAAACAAAAAAAAACACCATGGTAAATGCAGAAACATCTACGGACAGAGCAATGACACTAGGCACGCAATATCATCGAGTTTACCCAGGTTCGCTATACCGACTTAAGCGTGTCAAGTCTGAACGGACGATTTGATTTTGTTATTAAATAATAAAAAAACAAGTTTTTTTAACTGAAAGTAAGGAACGACGTTAAAACTTAAAACGAACAGAAATTATTCCCTATATGAAGGGGGCTGTCCCCTTCAACGCCTCGCTCTTTACGCTAAAGTTTTTTTATTGTTTAAAAAAATAGAGTTGTGAGAAAGTCAAACTTTAGCGTAAAGAGCGAGGCGTTGAGGAGGGGACAGCCCTTCCATGTGGAATGCCACATGGAAGAAGATGCGTGGGTAAAAAGTGGACTGTGTCACTAGAAATGATGTAGCTTAGAACCATCGACAATTGGACGGACATTTTCGATGATGATTTCATATTCTGAAGGCAAACCATTGGAGGACTGGAAATCATTCTATGCTATTGGGCTCCGCGGTGTCCTCAGAATTGTAATAGTAGATGGCCTGAGTATTTTTTATCGACTTTTCTTTTCTGGAGCCAGCTTACTATTGGGCAAAGCCTATTGTGTAAAATAGGTGATGGCAATGAAAACCTTTCCAGAGTATTAAAAGTAGCTCGAGGAAGAGGCCTAGATCCTTTAAAAATCAGATATCTTGATCATAGCAATAAAAATCCCAGATTATTTTAGACCCAGATCTGGTAGACATTAAGAAATATTACAATTACTTAAACTCACCCTTTTTTGACAAAATCCAAGGTTGTTTTTTTTATAAGACCATTAAAGCATCAAAAACTATCCAACACTGTTCAAAGCACCCTTTCCAAAGACTATTTATTTGAACAAATGCTTCTTACGGTTAAACAACACAAAAAGTAATTCATTTCCAGGTTATAAGGTATGAAAGAAATGGGCATTGCGCGAATTATAGATTAAATAAAACATATTGGTAAAAATGAGCAAAAAGCCACCAAAATTAACTACCCTCACCCCCAAACATTTTGACTAGTGCTGCCCTCTGTAGAACTGTGGTGACACCGACATAGTTTCTGGTGCAATCATGATTTCCGTACTTTCCTTAGTCTCCCAATCAGATGGCAATGTTTTTTGCCCATAACTACATAACTCGAGCCAAAGGAGTGACTTGGGCCAATTGTAGCCGAAACTCTAAAAAAAGAGACTTTCCATAGCAATTAAAATAAATAAAAAACTGGCTTTTTTGCTGATTCCAAATATATAACGTTCACTTAGTTTAGTGTCACCCATCAGAAGGAACGAAATTTTCGTGATTTTTGATAAAGGGGGGAAACACCACTTAAAATTTAAGTGATATTAATTAGAACCACACCATTAGATTTTCCTTATCAGAGAACCCTACTGTAAAGGTTTCAAGCTCCTATCTACAAAAATGTGATTCTATATGATCGGAAGAAGGTTAATGCGAACGCAAATTAAAAGTTCGTTTCCTTTTTAAGTGAACGAAAAAATTTGGTACGGGAAAATGGCGTTTTCTGCCATTTTTTAGCACCGAACTAAAATTTTACCCAAGAGGACCAAGATGCTATCGATTGAGAATTCTGAGATAGCCAATTGGTTTCAAAATATTATGAAGCTGCATATTGAGTTTCCCAGTTTCAGAGGAAGTAATGCCACACGATTGTGCATTCATTCTTGAAAAGTCAGTAGCATACCTCATACCTTGGACAGAGGCCCCTAACTGTAATTAACTGGTTCTTCCTCCTAAAGGGGTTTAAATGAATTTCAGTACAATTTTTTTTTTATTAAATTATCATCAAGCACGTGCTCTTTGGGTCTCCTATTTCTAAAGGAAAACTGCCTTAAACTTTTTAAAAACATAGATAATCGAAAGCCGCGCTTTTTCTACTGTTTTCAAATAGAAAACAGTCAAATTTTAGATTTCCAGTTATTTTGTTCGTTTAGGGATTTTTTCTCGAGATTTTAGTGATTATATGTTTGACCTTGTGGATCATTCAAAACCCAAATTTCAATAGCTGGACTTTGAATTTTAATAATTTAGATATTAACTACTTTAAACAAAATGGCTATCTCAAAATTTTGATTGGATGTGTCTGGGAAAATGGTCATTCTCCAATCACTTTCAACTATTAAAAAAAGCACTAGCCCTTTCATTTTCCAAATGAGCCCTTTTGAAGTTTCTATGACAGCGCTTTCAATAAAAACCTTATATGCCCCCAGGGGATAACTTACAACCCTCGCCCTGAGGCCTGGGGGAGAGGTTTCATCCTCAAAGATTTAATTTCCAGAACTTACTACTACGTTGAACAAAATTGTTATCTGAATATTTGGATTGGATGTGTTTGGGGGACCAGGTATTGAAAAATGACAAACTGCGGCAACGCAACATCATCATTTTAATGTCTGCAAGGCTATGAATCTCATGTATTAGAAATATAAAAATTAAGATCCTACATCGTAAGCAAAGGATGGCCAAGCAGCCACAAGCTCTGCAGTACGGATCTTTTGCCATACTGGACTGTCCAGAAGGAGCTTACCTTTCAAAATGGCATTATATTCAAGGGCGAGAGAATAGTAATCCCTGAGAGATTTAGGTCCGACACACTGAAATAACTGCATGCGTCTCACCTAGGGACTGAAAAAACCAAGCAGCAAGCAAGAATGCTTGTCTATTGGCCAGGTCTGAATGCACACATTGAAAGAATGATCCAAACATGTTCTGTATGTCAGAAGTTCAGTCAGAACAATCAGGAAGAAACCCTTATCCCGACTAAGATACCGCAATTGCAATGGCAGTATATCGCATCAGATCTATGCAACTGGAAGGGCACAACTTACCTGGTTTTGGTTGATTATCATAGTAGGCTTTTTGAGGTGGACAGACTCAAAGATATGACCTCAGGTGAAGTCACCGCAAAGCTCAAATCACACTTTGCAAGACATGGTATCCCCTATTCATTGATGACAGACAATGAAAGCCAGTTCACCTCCTCTGAGTTTCAAAAATTATCATCTGACTGGGGCATCAAACACGTCACATCCAGTCCAAACTTTCCACAATCCAATGGACTTGCCGAAAAAACCGCCCAGACATGTAAACAGATTCTCGCAAAGTCTGCTGAAAAAAACGATGACCCTTATGCTCTACTCGAATACAGGAATACTCCAGTAGATGGGTTCGCCTCACCATTTCAGCTGTTAATCAGCCGTCAGTTTTGGTCCATTGTCCCATGTGCTCCAGATCATTTGCAAAAGAAGGTAGTTCCAACTGAAGAATTCAGACGATACCGCAGAGAAGCACACACACGTTAAAAAACGGATTGTGAAAGATATTAGAAGTGGAGGTTGTGGTTACCGCTCAACTGCTATGCTGAAAGGTAGTCGGTTAGAACCTATTGCTTTAAGAGCATATGAAGAAAAAATTGGCGCGGAAATTACGAAAGGTGAGGATATTGGTCTTTTGGTTCAATCAACACACCAGTTTCTTGGAAAGTAAGGAGCGACATTAAAACTTAAAACGAACAGAAATTATTCCGTATATGAAAGGGGCTGTCCCCTCCTCAACGCCTCGCGCGGTACGCTAAAGTTTTACTCTTTCTAAAAACTTTATTTTTTAAAAAAATAAAAAAATTTAGAGTAAAGAGCGAGGCGTTGAGGAGGGGACAGCCCCTTTCATATACGGAATAATTTCTGTTCGTTTGCTGGAAATAAAATAAAAGTCCAAAACAGGGATAAAATCCGTTTTAATAGACAGTGTATAATAAATTTCACAAAAAATACCAGATATTTCGGTCACATATACAATCATTGTATATATAGCTATTCATTCTTACAGAAACGAAACAGTGTGAATGTTTTCATGAACTTTGCTGGTTAAAAGCAAGCTTATTCGAAAACTTACAAAAGAAGTTAAGTAGAATCAAGAGTAACTTATGAAACAATTAATTCATATTAACGATCCAGTTCCAAAAATTTCAAGAATTGGTGTTCCAAGATTTGCCAACTGTTTTTGCCAAGATTTACCCAATTAAATATTAGATGACAACAAAGTTTGTATAGAAATATAAATTTCTCTGTTTTCACTTTATTGTGGTATATCTGGCGATATATTTTAGTACACAGGGAGTCAAACGGGTTCTTAAAATGCCCTCAAACTGTTCTCATATTGTGTTTAGGTTCGCTATATGGATAAATATTCGGATGCTGAAAACTAAAATAAGCCATCGATTCTGTATACGCGAAGCCCATAACAGAGATCGCACTTTTGCCTTCACAGGATTTTTATTTAGGAGTTCCACAAGTCAAGGTCTTTGATTAGTAGCGCGATGAATTTGGCCCATTAAGGGTCTCATCTGCAACCATATCTCCGGAAACTACCGATCGTCTTGAGGCCAAACTTAATGATTTTGAGTCAAGTTTTGATCTCCACATTTTTTCATGAATCAGGCACTAGTCCTGATCTGATTACCTGTTTTTTTTTTTTTTTTTTTGCTCCCCCCCCCCTAGGTTTTGAAAATAGTTTGTTTTGTTTTTTTTTCATTTCAAAACGAAAACAAAAATTCCCCATCGCCTAGAACTTGAAAAATACATTTATTTATTTCCTTTATAAACAATTGAAGAAATTTCTCAACCTTGCTCCTAATGCAAGTTGATCGGATCAACCTATTTTGCACCCCCCCCCTAAAATAAATCCTGGATCCGCCCTTGAGGCGGGGCGGTAAGAGGGAGGCTTTTGGCTAGCTTCCTCGAAACCTCGAGCTTATTATGATTGTTATCATAATTTTATGTACTTGTCATTTAATTTGCCTGGTTTCTGCGGTTTTACAAGTTTGTCTCCCTCCCCCAACAGCATAAATCCTTTCCCTCTCGCCTGGGTCCAAGCTAATTATTTTAGAGGATGCATACAATCGGTACCAAGGCAAAAAATGAATATTATAACCTACAGAAAATCTAAGTAACAATTGACCTCAGCCTTTGTATGTACTAAGCCGTACCCAGGATTTTTTTTTCGGAGGGGGTTTTACTCCCAAAAAATTTTCGGGGCGGGGGGGAGTGCACAAAAAAAACATATAAAAACGCATACAAAGTTTGTTTATATCCATTTTTGTTATGTTTTACGAGTCAGACAAACATTTCGTGGGGGGTTCAAACTCCCCCTCTGGGTACAACCTTGTGTGTGCTTAATCTTATTGGGTTTTGTATAGCCCCTAGATGTTCGACGCAGCTTCAGACCACGTGAGGCCCCCCCTCCAAAGTAAAGCAAATACCCCACCAGTGGTTTCAATTGGGGAGGCATCTTCCCCACCATTTTTTAAAAATTTAAAAAAACGACAAGTTCCCCCCCCCCCCCTTAGATTTAATAAAATGTTGAATTCCCACCTAAATGCTCCGGATTTTATCTACTGTTCTCTCTTACCTGCATTAAATTTTCTGCATGGCCAACTACTTTAGAACTCCCAAAAAGATTTTAAAGCCTTTTTCTGTAGTCAAATCTCAGCCATCGTCTACTCACTTTTAAACGCATTGAATGATGCGTTTTTTCTTTAAATTTTAACTTATAACAATTTATCCTAGGGTATATTTCAGGGCTAAAATTATGATTCATGACATAATTAATTATAAATGAAAATACTTACCAATAAAAATGATTATTTGTTATTGTTTTTTTCCTATAAAAACAGCAGGAGTGCTATCATGGACAATACCGAACCTATAATTAAACTACGTGTCATAAAAGCAGTGTTTCCATTCGGCATAGTCCAGAAAGAAGTAGGCGAGCCCAAAATATAAGTAGATTGGAAGTAGAAACGGTTTCAAATATAAGTAGTTTATGCATAAATTATTTGAAAAATTTGGATAAGAAATTAGACTTTTCGAGGCTAACATAAGGCTTTAGTAGTAACCAAGGTACTATTTTTGGACCTTGTATACACCTTTTCAAAGAGATTCAGAGCTCCCTCACATTCCGGGCCAACCAGATATGTTTATAGGCCAACCGGACATGTCTTTCACTTTGATGAAGGACAGGTTTTTTTGACATAATTTACGTGGACTAGATTTCTGTTTCATGATATACCTGAGCAAAGTCCCAGGCTCGAAAGAGCTCTAATAATAGTATCAAAGCAGGCAGAAATGTCGTATGAAGAGCTACTGACAAAGTTTAAAAGATCCGCCCAATCCACAAAACCCTTTTCCCCCCTCAATCCAAAACAAAACGACTCCCTCGAAAGGTTGCAGTGCCTGTTGAGAAACTTCAGCCGGTACACTGTGCCCATCAGCGGTTAGCGAAAAGTTTTATACCTAGTTTCGTAAATATGTATAACAAAAACTTCTAAATTTTGACCCATCATATTTTTTATGTATTTTCATTAATTTTATTGTTTTCTATTTATTTTTAATTTTGACTTTTTAACTAAGTGTAAAAATTTTTTTTAATGTATTTTTTACCAAAAAAAATTATGTTTGACGTGAACGTCACGCCTTTTTTTGGACGTAAAATTCTAATTCGGCGATCATGTTGTTATAGTAATTTTTAAAATAAAATTCTATTCTATTCATTCTATAACAAAAAAAAATCACAGCAAATTCCCTCCCCCAGAATTGGAAAAAAAATCATTTTTTGGTAACTTCATTATCAATATAGAAAATATTCTAATACCCCCCCCCCCCCACTCTAGATCCTGAAATGAATTTTTCGTATCTTCATGAAAAAAATTGGAAAAATCCCTGTCCTATGGCAGCTACATTTTCATGAACTGGTTAAATTAGTACCACTGGCAATTGCACCTTGCTACTATGTCTAATTTTGAGGCAATAAGAAGAATAGAGAAAATTGATGATTCTCTTGTACAAAAATTTGAGCTACTTAAAAAGAAATGTTTTTGAGCCGAAACATTTTTGCATTTATATTCATTATTTACCTATCCCTATAAAACTTGCATCACAAAACCAAGTACAGGCAGAAAGTAAAACAGAGGATTATTCCTCATTAATTTGTCTCAAAAAGACAAATTACTGAGGCATAAATAATACAAAAATGATAAATATAAAACATGACCTTTGTGTAAGAACAAACTACGGATTTCTCTAAGAATTTTGATAAACGAATAGATTTGCGCATTTTTTAGAGACAGGTGTTATAAAACCTTGTTTCCAGCAACATGGGAATTTACCAAATTTTGTGATGTGGTTGAAGATATTTGATAAAGGCTCAGCAATTTTGTCCGAAAAGGCTTTAATTAAGTCAGATGGGATGTCCAAGGGACAAATACATGATTTTCTAATCTTAAGAATTTTGTTTATAACATCAGAGGGAGAAATAAAGGGGAAGGAAGTATTGGGAGTAATAGTCGGACTTGAGCCAGTGAAAGGGGGGAGACTTTGCACGATGGAAGCAAGGTACAAGTTCAGATCGTTGGCAGTCTTATTAGGGGGTTCAGGGAGATGAAAATCAATTTCGGAAGGACTTTTTCCGCATATTTCTTTAATTTTTCTGTAGCATTGCTCGGGCTTGTTAGAATATAGATCTTTGACTTTATTATTATAATAATTAGAAACTGCTTTTTTTATTTTTTTCTTTAGGAACTTCCTTAGACTATTAGCCGCAATATTGCGACCTGCCTTTAAAAAATTGATTTTTTTTTTCTTTTCAGTTTTTTTAAAGAATTAGTAACATAAGGCTTATCTGCATAACACGTATTAAATTTTTTCTCAGGGACGAGGGATTCATAATTACTCCTCAATAGATTTTGGAGGGAAAAAGCCATGTAGTCAACGTCATTTGTTTGATACACAGTGGACCAATTTTCAGTAGTAATCCAGGAACCAAAATTGAAAAGTCCTGAGTCAGTGAGAGGTCTATAGGCGGTTTCAGTTATAGAAAACGACTGTTTAACTTTAGCCGGCGGAGATAGGAAAAGGCTAAAGTGGTAACTACCCCCTAGGGGGGCAGAGTGGAGACGGGTTTGTAAAACTTCGAAAGATTAGTGCAAATTAAATCAAGAGTAGTATTGTCTTTAGTAGTAGGGACATTAATGACCTGTTTTAAATTAAAAGCGTTACATGTAGAATCAAGTCTTATATCGTTTGCGTCACCCATCAGGAAAATTCCTGCATTTGGGTATTTAGATAGTACAAAGTCAGCACTTGCATGTAATTTTTGCAATAAAATATATTTTGTCAGCGGATCTCTGATTAGGGGAGAAAAAAAACAACAAAGGAAAATTAAATTAAAAGGACGCGGTAAGACTTTAGGTCGAACACACACCCACATAACTTTATCAAAGGGATTAAGACACGGAATTGGGATTTCACTTGGATATAAATCATTACAGATAAAGAACAGAATTCCGCCTCCTTTCTTACCCAGAGGGTGGTTTTCAGGTCTAAGTTTAATAAATTGAGAAAAAATGTTAATCTTTAACATGTGTAAATTTTGAGCTTGAACTTCAGTAATAGCGATTACATCTAAACTATATATTTTAGAAAGGGTGTCTAATTCATTGAGTTTTTCAAAGTTAAGGCTTTCAGCGTTGCTCAACAAAAGTTTGGGGAATCGAAAGCGACTTGTGAAGGTACCGTTTTTACACTTTACTTTTTTTATATCACAGATACGGTCAGGGGCTCTAGTGGACTTTTTGACGGGGGCTAAACTTGGATAGAGAGAACAACAATTATTAAATGCAAAAGGTGTCAGACCAGAGTCACCCTGGTAGGGTGGGCACGAGGGATTAAACGCATGGGTCGGAGGCGGGGAAATAAGGGAGGGAAATGAGACGGTGGTATTTTCAGGAGGTTCAACTTGGTAGGGGTTAACTGGAGTGTTAAGAGGGAAGGGATTTTGCTGGGAATATTGGGTTGTTTTTCTGGGTGGTAACAGTGGAAGTTTTTTGAGTGAGCAGGGAGGATTTGGGATAAAAAAGGATGAGTATGCGCTGGCGAGCTAATTTTATTAGTTGAATGAAGGGGGCTCGGCTTTTGGGTTGATTGAGAACTTGTAACTATATTGGGTTGATTGAGAACTTGTATGTATCTTACTATTAAAAATTTTACTGCGCCTGGCTATAGCACTATAATCCCTGTTTTTCAAATGTAATAACATGCACTTAGTCTCGAAACAAAGGCCACTTTGAAATTTATGGCAGGTTTTGGAATGGGAAAGGGAGCAATAATTGCCGTTACAGTGACCAGTAGTTAAAAAAGACATACAAGGGTGAACAAAGGTACAATCACTCTTTTTTATGCACTTGTTGGACAAGTGAAAACGGCAGGCAATAGAATTCTTCCCTGATTTGGCTTCAGGATCCGATTTACTAATAATACCCAAGTTGTCACTGACCCCTGGAACTGGAATGTTCCAGAGCCAAAACTCGAGTTGAGTTAAAAGCTCAGACCCAACTTCTGATCCTCTACTGATGAGCGTTGACCTGATACTACTGATCCTTCTGGTTACTACTGACTGATGCATTCCTTGTCTTTTAAGCTTTGTACTATATGTGCCTTATTTTAATTACAAAATAATAGAAAATACGACAGAAAATTATGGAAAGCAGGACGCCCAGAACGTATTAAATTAAATACCTAACCTAACCATCTCTATGTTTTAAACATTTAATTAGAATATACCTGCATAGTTACCGTTAATCTGGCTCAGGCTAAGCTGATTACCCCTGAGTGGACACAGAACATTGACTGTTTGTATTTTGCTTCCGTTGTTTTACTCGGAGTAGTATATGTTGGTTCGATTTTTTTATATTCTCTTTTGATTTTATATTCCTTTTTTTTCAAATTGTTTATTTAGTTTTTTTTCCTTTTTCAACATTGAGGACGCCTTGTTGCGATGCAGGCGTAATATTCGTTTGATTGTAGCTGTTATTCTTCCTGCTGGCCATAGGCCGGTAGTTTTCATAATTCACTTAGTTGATTTTACCAGATCTTAGTTTAGCTTACAGCAGAATTCTAGAGAAAATAATTGTTTTGTTTTGGCATAGTATTTATAGTTTGGGAAATATTAATGCCACTATATCACAGCTGTAATTGTTAATCCTACTTGTGTCTTTTATTCAGATCGACAATCTTATTAATATTACTAGGGGGTATAGTCCATCGTTCCATATAATTCAATAGATAGGTTGATGAGAAGAGAACAAAAGCCTCTTTGGGCCATGTCAAAAGCAAAAAAAAAGAAAAATAAAACAAAAACAAAAACTTACGGACCTAATAAAATCATATATAGAATAACGGTACCGTTACATAATGATAACACAGCAATAATTAAGACGCAAAATAAGACAAATAATACCTTAATAACGCACAATACTCGCACACAAAGTAGTAATAATGGCAAAAATAATAACACCAAAAATATTAACAACTCAAAACCGCATTAACCTAAAGCTACTCACAATTCTTCAAAATTTTTCTTTCTTTTTTTATTCATTTTTAAATGCTAGATTCTTGTAATTTTCTGTATTCGGCTCTGGTAATGAATTCAGAAGTTAACGTATGCTCTATCTCCCGCTTGCATATCTTCAGGACATTTTCTTTAAAAATTATTTAACAATTTGCATTTCAATTATATTATATTTCAATTTTATTTATTCCAATTATATTTCAAAATGTGTTTTTCATCGTATCTTGGATGGCTAACGGAATATAAGTACCTAGACAGTTGGTTCTTGATGACAATGAGAAATATCCTTATTTGAATTACAACAGTCGCATTGGTCATGAAATCATTCATTTGTTGATTCTATGTACCAGTAAGGTCACTGAATTTGATTACTCAAGAACAAGGGAGGAAGGGGAATAAAGTCATATACTAATATGAATTAACATTTCAGGCAAAGCATTGCTTTCCAGGAGACTCTTGCTAGAATCAAGAAATGGGTTACCTTTAGTCAAAATAGAGGCATATTTGGATTTTCAGACAGTGACTGCATGGCAAAGGTAATGTATTGAGCGTTCCTGACCTCTATGTAGGAGGGAGGATCCCGCCTTCACAAGCTCTTCGAAAACAACTTAAAAAAAAACTGTATAAGAAACTAAGCAAAAAAGTGAAAAATTATGGATTGACATTGTATGATCCTTTATCCGAATCTGTGTTCTCAATTTTGGGACTTTCCGAATTTCAGGGTAAAGATTGCGATATTTGTAATGGCCCATAGGTTTGACCCAAAAAGAAAGGGGGACCAGGTGGTTTTTGTGTGACGGGGAGGGTACATTAAGTGCACTTTCGGACATCTATTTTCAATTTTTTTTTCTGGTAGGAGAAGTCTTTTAAAAATTTCATATGGACAACAGGTCGGGTGTAAAAATGTGAATCCTGAAACGAGTTAAAATTATAATAAATACTAGAACCAGAACTTAAAATGAGAAAAGAAAATAATTAAAACAAGTATTGGAAAACTGCCCCCCCCCCATTTAAACGGTAAATATTCTTAAGTTTATTCAAACCTTTAAATACTATTTTTAAGGTTTAAATACCCGAGTTTCTTAATTTTGTTTGCAGAGGTTTGAAGACGGACCTCAAAGCCGCAAACCCAAGCCTTACAAATAATGAATAATTTGCTTGATGGATAAGATAAGTGCAATGAATGAAAAAAATTAAAATTTTGGTGGGAGATTTTAACGCCCAGGTTGGTAGAAATAGGGATAGATGGTATAC
Source organism: Artemia sp. Qi Xiang Cuo (assembly GCF_049724085.1). NCBI lineage: Eukaryota > Metazoa > Arthropoda > Branchiopoda > Anostraca > Artemiidae > Artemia > Artemia sp. Qi Xiang Cuo. The sequence goes on from NW_028297431.1 coordinate 6,595,589, forward strand.
CACCCTAGGTAAATTTGGAAAGTGGACCCTACTCAATGCCTTTTTTGGTACTTATGCATCATAACTAAACCCGAGCTATATACTAAAGAAGTCAACTTTGGTTAATGCCAATGAAATAAAATAAAATAGGATGAATATATAATAGTTTATAAACAATTTTGGGCTACATATTGGCACTTTTGGGGCGGGGGTGGGGGGTAAGCATAGCATATATTAAATGCGTATCCTAACCTAGGTACCTTCCTCCCCTAACCCCCCCCCCCCCAAAAAAAACAGTTTAAATATTGTAAACGCAATGAGAAATCACGCTTTGCAATTAGATTTTTAACGTTGTTGACAAGCTTCGTAGCAAATTTCGTGAGGAAATAGCACCTGAAAATGCTGAATTTGGCTATTTTCTGATTTAACAAATGAGCAGCAAATTTTTTTCTTTTTGCAGAATGACTTCGCGACGGCTATCAGATGCGGAAATCCTGCGCCTGCTTGAATCAGAAGATGGTGAAGCAGCAGAGGATTCTTGTACAGACGATGAGGAGGACCAGGAAATCCTTGACATTTCTAATAACGAAAATTCCGATGATGACTATTTTCCTCCAGACGAGAACGAATATAGCAGCCCTGATGAAAACCTTTCTACTACAGTGAGTTTAAGCCAGCCGTATTCGAAGCGTAAAAAAACCGTTGCTGAAAGTCCTACATCTCCTGAATCGTCAAATGAGACCGATGACGACCCTCCTCTTATCCTCTCAGCTGCCAGGGGACGAACATCTTGTCATTCCAAGGAAAAAATCTTTGAAAGGAAAGAATGGTCATCGATGGTCGGCTGTCCCGCCGTCCAGACCTAACAAGGCAAAGGCGAGAAACATTGTTAGAGGTGTAGCTGGTCCTGTAAGTGGCGATGCAAAGACAAAATATTATGTTCGAAAGGGTTCTTTCGAGTACAATTGGCTTGGTAATTTCTAGCCAATGCTGGCCTCATCGTACCCCGTCTTCAGGACTTTCAAAATCTAGAGGCCGTTTTTAAAGTGGTGAGCCGTGTCTTTTTCGGATCTCTGACCCTCTTCTTCTATGTGGGAAGAAGACGGCGCTTTATGTATTTTTTTTTCAATATAGTTGCCCAGTAAGTGTAAATTTTCCTATTGTTTGGGTCAACAGACACCAAGCTGAGTATTGCAAGCAGATGAAACGAGTCGATTTGGATAAAAACTCCCTATTTCGGTTTTTGAAAAATAACTGTCAAGCAGCATAGGAATGAGGCTATAAAACTCAATTTCGGATGTTAAGGTTTTGCACTTTTGAGAATTTGTTTCTACTAGTCATAGAAACCGGAAATTTTCTTTTTGATATTTGCTTGAAATTTAAAAATCTATGTAGCTACTTTTAGGTCCATATAGCAAGTCATTGATCACAAATTCAATTTGATTTACCTTTCAGACTAAACCTCACTATTTAGGCTATTTATGCTGTTGAATCTGAAAAAGAGCTAGCGAAACCCGTAGAAACCCCTCTTTTCCCCTTTATCTTCATAGTTTGATCTAAACTTGAATATCTGCTTTATTGAAGATCTGGTAAAGTGGCTCATCCAGTTTCAAGCTCAGTAAATAAACTGGAATACGTAGTGAAGTAAATCACGCGTTTTCACGCTTTTTCAAAACATGTGCAGGTTTTGATTTTGGCTCACCGTACATGAATAATTAAAACAAAATTTGCCTATTAACTTTACTTTTATTTGGTTACATGGCTTTCTCGAAACTTGTTTAATTTTATTTATGAACGTTTTTATTAGTAATAAATAAACGTAACTTACGATTTAACTTACGTAACGAACTTCTATGTTCATAGAATTTTAATACGTATATTAGGGGGTTCGCCCCCTAGTCAATACCTTGCTCTTTAAGCTGAAGTTCGAATTTTTTCCAATTCTTTAAAAATGACCCCGTAATCACAATCAGTTGATCAGTTGAAATCAGTTGAAAAAATTGTTGTTTTTTTTTTTTACCTAATTTCTGATTTTTTTCTTTAATAATGCTGGGAAATTCGGCGCCCCCGTCATAGCAATGTCCCTTCCCCCATGAAAACTTCCTTCATGGAAAGATCCTCCCACATATCCCCCGAACCTCCCCCCACTACCCGAAAAAATCCCCCTGAAAACGTCTGCATACTTCCCAATAACCAGTACTATATGTTAACATTGGGTAAAGTTTATAACTTTCAGCCCTCCCCCAGGGGACCTCGGGGGATTAAGTCATCCTAAAAGACAAAGTTATCACATTTTCGACCATGTTAAACAAAATGGGTATCTAAAAATTTTGATCGGGTGACTTTGGGAAAAAATGAGCGTGGGAAGGGGCCTAGTTGCCCTCCATTTTTTGGTCAATTAAAAAGAACACTAGAACATTTAATTTCTATTCCAATGAGCCCTCCCACGATATTATAGGAGCCCTGGGTCGATACGATCACCCCTGGAAAAAAAAATTAACACGCATCCGTGATCTTTCTTCTGGCAAAATATGCAAAATTCCACATTTGTGTAGAGAGGAGCTTGTAACCTCTGCAGTAGGGTTCTCTGATACGCTGAATATGATGGTGTTATTTTCATTAAGGTTCTATAGCTTTTAAGGGGTTTCCTCCCTTTTTTCGAAATACAAAATTGCAACGAAAGGTTTTTTTACACAAAAATGCTAAAATAAAATCGCTGAGCAACATATTCAAAATCCACTGAAATCGCCCGCCGGGAAAACCTTCCGGGGCCGCTTAAAAAGGGTGGAAGTCCAAGACAAAAAAATCCAAGACAAGCAGATAAAGATAAAAAATGAATCAAATTTAAAAGGAACATAAATTACCAGTGGAGGATCCAGGGGGCGAGGCCCCCTCTAGCGTAGTCGAAAGAAGTGTAGCTTTCAATTTGTATCTTTAATAAAGCAAAAAATATACGGTAGCAAAGTTTTATTCAAATTAATCCTTAACCATTGACTATGAATTTAGTACAGTAATATCATCCCAGGTGAGAAGGAAGGAAACCTATCAGTGCTTTATATCTAAAAAGGTAATTTTTTCTTTGTTGATGAAGATGGGGAACTGTAATCCTATAGATAGGTTAGTGTCAGATGCGAATGAATTTCTCCTTCTGTCCAAACTTTATAACAGATGAAATAACTCCTGCTTATTTCCTGCAGTATGTTATATATTACCTGGGCCTTTTGATATTTTCAGACTGTCTGTACCACATTTCCTACCTCAATCATCCATATTTATGGCCGAGAGGAATAAAAATTTTGAGATAGCCATTTTGTTCAGCGTAGTTGATTTCCAGATAGGAAATATATTTTGAGGAGGATACTCCCCTGCAACCCTCAGGGCAAGGGTTTTAAGTTATGCCCTGGGGGCATATAAGGTTTTTATAGAAGGCGTTGTCTCAGAAACTTCAAAACAGGCTCATTCGATTGGAAATTAAAGGGGTATTGCCCTATTTAATAGTCGAAAATGATTGGAGGGCAACTAGCCCCCCCACCCCCCTCATTCCCCCAAACACATCCAATCAAAATTTTGAGATAGCCATTTTGTTCAGCGTAGTTGATTTCCAATTAGAAAATATATTTTTGAGGAGGATACTCCCCCTCAACCCTCAGGGCAAGGGTTTTAAGCTATGCCCTGGGGGCATATAAGGTTTTTATAGAAGGCGTTGTCGTAGAAACTTCAAAACAGGCTCATTCGATTTGGAAATTAAAAAGCTAGTGCCCTTTTTAATAGTCGAAAGTGATTGGAGTGTAACTAGCCCCCTCCCCCCAAGCCAATCATTTCCCCAAATACATCAAATCCAAATTTTCAGATAGCCATTTTGTTCAGCGTAGTTGATTTCCAGATAGATAATATATTTTTGAGGAGGACACTCCCCCGAAGCCCTCAGGACAAGGGTTTTAAGTTATGCCCTGGGGGCATATAAGGTTTTAATAGAAGGAGTTGCCATAGAAATTTTAGAAAAGGCACAATCGAATCGAAATTATAGGGCTTGTGTCCTTTTTAAAAGTTTACAATTATTTATTTGAAAATGGCCCCCTCCCCACACCCCTTCTGCCACCCCCTCGATACCATCAAAATTTGTAGTTATTCCTTTTTTTGAGCGTAGTTCATTTCCAAGCAAAAACTACATTTTTGAGGAGGATACTCCCCCACAACCCTCAGGGCTAATCCTAAGTCTCACATAGTAGCATGTATATAATTATTTTCTAGAGTCTTAAAATATGTTTATTTTAAGATTTCATTCTCTGCTTCTTATTCAAAATCTGATGCTCTCTTTTCTTTGCTAATCCTATATTATTGTGGTATTTGGTCTATTTAAGTTCAGAAATTGAGGAGTAGCTAACATAGCAATTGAAAAAGCGCAATTGTCTAGAACAAAAATAGAGTATATGTGGAAAAAAACCTCACTGATCTTCAAATATTGATCCCTACGATTTCCCATTAACTTGTTTTTAATAAAAATTATTTTCACATCATGGAAAATAATTTTTTGCTTGTTTCCGGTAGTTTTTCTTTGTATATTTGCTTGTTTCCGGTAGTTTTTCTTTTTGATATATTTCTAAACCCTTAAATGTAACTAGAAGTTGTCCCATCACTATTTTGTTCACAATGTCCTTATTTTTACGTTTTATTTCCTCGACTTCATCTATTATCGCAAATTTTTTCTGTTTATAACAATTTATGGCCTAGATCCTTTAATTTATGAAGATACTCTTTCCTAGAACCCAAGTTTTTTAGCCTGTTTCTGAATTGGGGTTATTCGTGTCTAAGTTCATTACTTGAAACTGCTAAGAGTTTGAATTCAGGCACGTTTTTTCTACTTTCGTATTATCATATTAAATCAATGAGTGTGGTAATTTTTAAAATGGCACTGCTGATAGAGCCGATATGTAAATGCAGCATTTACAACGTATGCAAAAAAAAAAAAAAAAAAAAAAGCCGCATAAAGACATATAATAACAAGCATGCTATGAATATATATTGCAAACCCCAACCTAACAAAACTGGTAGGCACTAGACCTGCATTTAACAAAAGAGATACTTCTTTATTGGAAAGCAAGATGTTTTAATTAGTGTGTTGACATAAGAGACAGCAATGTGTATAAAAATTTTCAAAATTACTCGCTCATAGATTCTTCGGTAGGTTCAGCAGGGGCAGACTGGGTTTGGTTCGGTCGGTCAAGGTCAGACATCTTCTTTGTTCCTGAGACTATATCATCAATCCTTAGAAGAAGAATTGCAGTCTGAAAATAAATACAAAATATTTGATTTATACTTATACATACATGAAGGGGGGGGGGGGGGTCGGGAATCCCTTCACCCTAAAAGTCAGCCTTTATTATCATTTTTCATAATGAATCTGGACTGTGGGAATGAACTTTTTTTTGTCACAGCAGTGCTATTTTTGTATTATAGCACATATTGTAGCTCTTGAACACATCATGGCAACTGCTGGCTATTTTGTTATACGAAATAAAGTTGATAGTTCATAGATTTTTGTTCGGGAGGGGGGGGGTTCTTTTTTCTCAACCCCCTCCCCCCAAAAAATCTTCCGAACATATCGAAAATTTGTTTATAAGCATATTTGTGACGTTTTTATGATAACAAAATTTAGGGGGGGGGGGTTAAAACCCAGCAATCTTCCCTTTGATAAGCCTTCAACTTTTCTTTTAGAACTATCACTCCTTATTAGTACTTTTTCTGCATCATTGTGAATAATAGCTCCGGTGCCAAAGATGTAGTTTTTGTGAAAAATTGCATCCTAGTTTAATTCCATCATGTTTGACTCTTAAAAAGGCACTAAAATTTTCAATTTCGAACCGAATGAGCCTTCTCCCAAGTTTTCTTCACTTAAACCCTTGCTTGATTGAAAATCTCTCTATTTTCTTTCTTGTTATTCTTTCATCTTTTTACAGTTGCACGGCCATCTTCCTGCTGCTCTATATAATAATATATCTTTTGTTTCCGATCAATCGACTTATTATCTCCGTACTTCGAGCAATTTACAGGTTCTTCATACTCCATCAATGAGGTCTGACTTCAACCCTCTGACAACTTGCAACAGGATTTGGAACACGCTCCCTGTGTCTGCACGAAGCTGCCACTCTTTTGGTATGTTCAAAAATTATGTTAGAGATTTTCTAGCTAGTAATTAAGTTTTTCCGGTTTCCCTTGGAGTTGATGTCTCTGGATTGAATTCGATATTTATTTGATCTGGTAAATTCATGTGTTATTCCCTGCATAGCTTGTCATTCTGGGGATTATTAAGGTGGGCGAATGGATTTTTTTTATATTTTGTTTCCTGTCCCGGTGTGACTAAGGATGGAGAATAAGCTACTTTCAGTACCTATGTAACCTATCCTCAGTAGCTTCTCGTCATTTTTCCACATGATTTGGTGAACAACACTGAGAAAATCAATTGCTGGGGAGCAGTAACTGGAGTACAGTCAGGCCTCTTCTGTTGAAACGTGTACGACCAGGAACAATCTTACCGTACGAAATTCGTAGGTTCTAGAGTACCATACTAACAATAAAAGAACAAGTAGAAGTTAGCGACCAACCGAAGGCAAGGCCAAGCCATTTAAACTGTTCAACACACAGTATTGATGTTGTTTCCGTTACTAATGGGGGACAGGAATCTGGAATCTATATACTCTTCTCTAGATGACTAGAGCAGGTTCTGCGGATGAAGGATGACAGATTGCCAAAGATTGTCCTTTTCGGCCAGCTGTCCAGGGCTAAACGTAAAGCAGGTCATCCGCGGTAGGGGGGGGAGGATGTCGTAAAGAAAGATTTAAGAGAAATGGGAACGTCCTGGGAGGCTGTGAAGAGAAAGGCTTCGAATAGATTGGGATGGAAGAGGAGCGTTCGTAGCTGTTTTGGCCTGAGGCGGCTTAGTGCTGCGATGAGTTGTTAGTGGTAGTATATATTCTTCTCCCCATTCCTTTGCTCGACACGGAAGATGAACTGTGAACATCAATCCAACATATCTAACATTTCTTTTGGTTTTGTTTTAATGGTCTTTATATGTATAGAAAAAAGAGGAAAATCAATTTTCGTCTATAGACATACCATCGATTGAAAAATAGACCTTGTGGGTCAATAAAACAACTATACTGAAGACACAGAAAATGTAATTTTATAATTCCCACGAATTACACGAATAAAAACTAAAATGAATGACCAAATGTTTAATATTTCATACTTAGTTTTCTCAGTTTTGAACTTGCATTTGCAGTGATCATTGATGTCTTGTTTTTAGGTTGGATTGTTGGAATCAGAACAGTTCTGTTTGTAAAATTTTTGGAAGCAGCAAAACTATCCCATGTAAGTAATTTTCCCTTAAATCAGAGAGCACCGGGCACTTTCGGAGAAAATGGTCCAAATCTTCTTCCTCATCCCTACAAAGAGGACACACATACCGACCATCAGGATGTACTATCCCCCTGTCGAACACCATTTGCCTGCTCTGGATCGGAAGGCAATTCGCCCTAAGCTGAATACATCGACATAAAATCATAGCCGGTAAATTGAATTTAAAATAAATTTCCTCTCCAAACTAGGTTTAACCTGATTATAATGCTTCAATGTAGCAGAATTTAAAACCAGCCCTTGCCAATACTGAATTTATTGACCCTCTAAGATAAATCGTACCTGGCTTACTAAATTTGTTGGTGGATCACGGAAGCCAAGATCGTCATTCCATAAGTAAGACATTCCTACTCTTTCTAGTAATGACCTAATTTGGGATGGCCACGACGTTTTCGAACCATAACTCAACATCTGATAATAAGTAGCTCTTACTAGTCTATATTCATTACACCTAATGAGCTTCAACCAAAATCTAAGCATCAAAATAGACCCACGTAGTTTTAACGAATACAGGCCCATATAACCTTTGAGAATCTGTGAATGAGTTGTCTGATGTAATCCAAACAGTCTTTTATAATACTGGAGCTGAAGGGACTCCAACTTCTCTGCTGCTTCTCCGCCCCAAATCTCTGCTCCATATTCTATTACTGGTAAATTTTTTGTATTAAATATTCTTTTATGCATTTTTAGGTTTTAAGTTTTTTCATCTAACATGTTTTGTTAAGGTTGTTATATAAGATATTGGGCACTTGCATGATATACGCCCTACAGCTCAAGTGGTTCATTCATTGACACATTATAGAATCGGTATTTTTTCGTTGGTTTCTTTCAGATAAGCGTGAGACAAGACAAATAGAAGTGAAAGAATAGACAGAAAATATATAGTTTAGGCTATATATTTGCAAATTAGGGTAAGAGGTAAAGTATTTGGACAGTGTGAAGTTAGAAAACAATTCTAACTAAATAATATGCAGAATATTTTTAGTTGTTGGCTGGAACTCACTCCCAGAAATAGTTGTGAAATCTCAAAAATAGCCTGGGTTGATTTTGTAAAGAAAATTTTAACACTCATGATTAATAGAATCGGTTATGGTAGACATTTACCCTTGTTTTAATTTGAATACTGCATATCTTAATTTACACAGAGAAACACGACTGTGATGAAACAACTGATAGCCATCTAGAGAGCGGTGAAACAGGGACGTGTCCCTTATGGCACTGATAATCCTGCGAGTTAATCCTGTAGGTTAAAAGAAATTCAAGTTTTGTTAAAATACTATTCAGTTTAAAATTTTAAACTAAATAGTATTAGCCGCTATCACAAATAGTGATAGCGGCTGGGAAATAAAAAGTTTTGATTGGGGGATGTTTATTCCATTTCTCAAAAATCAGGCAAATTTTCACAGCTGCGTAGCATTTGACGGGTAGCATTAGAATTAATAAATTTTATACATTTGGGATTAACATTCAAATCCGATTCTTCGATGTACTAAATTTTGCGACAAAACGGCATCATTTATGTCACCGAAGAGGATCAAAATAACGGAGAGTACAAAGTATAAGATAGCCAATCAATTTTTGATGTTTTATCCCCTCCCCCTACCTAGCTGAAGATTCTGAGCATCAAATTGTGAAACGAGGAAGATCATATTTTTCACTGTTAGCATGTATCTCTCTATTTATTTCATTTTGTTCTGCCATGGGTAGCAAATTACTGCAAAATTGTAAAGAACTGTTTGATGACTTGTTTAAAAGTAACTGCCTCTGTCTAAGTGCCTCTGATAAATTAGTCTCAATAGCTTAATCATAAAGTGACGGATGGCCTCAAATGGTAATATTTGGTTGTCTTTTCAAGATTGGAAAGACAGGGAAGCATTACAAGGAAACCATTTTAATCTCCATGGTCGAAAACCCATAACCAAAGGGTTTACAATCCTTCCTTGCATATTCCTCCTCCCAGCCCCCATAGCAAGGGAAAAAACTGTAATGTATTTTGAAAAAACTGCTCAATGAAATAACAAAATCGTTTATTTACTTTCGTTTTAAGGAATATAATTGAATTTGCTGTGTGGAATTTTTCATAAGATACCGGTAACTATGTATCGGGTTTTAGTTATGCGAAAAAGTTGCACATATCTTGTGGGAAAATTTACTATTTTATTCTCCTAGATTAAGAAAACTCTTATTGATTTCATTAATTTCATCCGTCAAAATTAAACATATATCTTTTTGTAATGTAATTTTTTATATTTAAAAAAATTAGGAATGATTAACAACAAAAGTCCAAATTTTTATTGAGGAAGCAAAGATCGATGTTATAACTTAAAACGAAGGAATAATATTGCTGCGCAAGTTGCTCTAGCGACGCCAAATGGGAGTCGCAGTCGTCCCTCCTAGATTTTTGGTCCCCTCGCTAGATTTTGAAAAACATATTTTTTCGGGTGTTTTCATTAAAAATACCTGATTTTGCAATTTCATGGATAAATTTAAAAACGCCAAAATTGTCCCCTCTTTTGGATTTTGAAAAAGCACCACCCCCCCTTTCGTGATACAACACTATCTTTTGGGGTGGGGAAAAAGGGCCTTTGGGGGGGGGGGGTATTTGCCCTTCGATCAATTTTGACTCTTAAGAGCTGGACTAGAACTTCCAATTTCCAATCAAATGAAGAAACTTCGAAAGGGCTCATTTGGCTGGAAATTGCGAAGTGCCCTCTTGAATAGTAAAAAGTGATTGCAGGGCAACCATTCCCCCCACCCCCTGATATCCATCATTTCCCCAAACACTTCCACTTAAAATTTTAATATAGTTGTTTTGTTTGACGTAGTTTAAAAGTCCAGAAATTATTTCTTTGAGGATGAGACCCCCCCCCCAATTCCTCAGGACAAGGGTTGCAAGTTTTGCCCCAAGGGCATATAAGGTTTTATTGAGACAGTGGTCCTTAGATTTGCCCCACCCAATCCACTAAATCAAACTTCAAATCCGTGGCTTCTTTTGAATCATATTATCTTTCAATGGCCCAGACACGGAAGACAAATAGAATCTAACTTGAAAGTTTATTTATTGCAATATAATCTTAGTAAAAGAACGTTATATTCTATGAAGATCAAATTAAATGAACAGGTTATGATATGTAAAAGAAAATATAACCACTGCTGAGCTAAAAATTGTATTTTCTTTCGCACATTAATTAAAAACAGAAGAAATTGTAGGAAAAATTGAAAAAAATCTTTAGATTTCTAGGGGACAAGGTTACTATGAACCCCCTCCTCCGCTCATTCTATGTCAGTACTTAAACATTCAAACAAATAAAATTAAAACACATTTCATATTTTGCAAGTCGATACATAAGAAGTACAGAACTTATCGCTTCCAATTGCTTTTGTTTTTTTTTTCTAGGAAGGACACGAGGGAGGGGGGGAGAAATAGGGTGAAAACTTTGAAGTTTCTACACTAATTTTTTCACTTTTGGAATTAACTCTTAACACTTTAGAATATACTGCTAACGAATTTTCTAATTGTATCTAATATTTTTAATTTAACCCAACTGGTTTTCCCTTTTTTGTGATTTACCACCCTTCCTCAATACCACTTCCAAAGAGATTCCTGCGAACATGATTCTTATATAGCTTGCATCATACAAAAAGTATATAATTGGTAATTCGATGTGTGTGTACAATTGTGTGTTGATTTGTGCCTTTGTTGTGTTATATGTGTTTTTGCGCCCCTCAGTATAATCCTGCTAAGTAACTAAGAAGACTAATCCGCCTTTCCATGACAAATTTACAATGAAAAATAAGTAGCATACAAACAGAATTAAATTAAATGAAACTGATGTATTAGATATCTATACAATATAGGACAAGTTCGTAAAGTAATAAATCAATGCATACGCATACTAATGAACGTATTTTGGAGGAAATACAACCTCTCGGAGGCATATGGACGTAAAAACATTAAAAATTAAGACAATTTGTACGGAAATACAAGAAAAGCAAGAATATGGAAAAATTCGGGATTTCACAGCAAAAGACCCTCGCCTATCGTAGGTAATACCATTAAAATGCAACAACGAAAGCAAGCGGCCTATAATCTCTTCTTTATGATTTTTTCGTTTGACAAACGGCCATCACATGTTCAAGTTAATAGAGCCGGATAAGTTTGGATTTTTTTTTTCGTTGAAATGTAAGAGTTGGAATATTTAAGTAGTGTTTGTTAGGATTTACCTTGTCACTGTTACATTCTGAATATATTTCAAAGTTCATTTTGGATTTTTTAATTGAAATGTAAGAGTTGGAATATTTTAGTGGTGTTTTGTCGTGGTTTACCTTGTCATTGTTACATTCTGAAGATATTTCATAGTTCATTTTGGATTTTTTTTTTGAAATGTAAGAGTTGGATTATTTCTGTAGTGTTTTGTCGTGGTTTACCATGTCGAAATAGTCTTCATTGGAAAATATTTGAAAGTGTGTATTTTCCGAGAGGGGTTGCTGGGGATGAAATTGTTCATAGTAGCTAATAGATCACATTTTGATGCTAATAGATCATGTTTTGATGATAAATGCGTCGACGTTCGGGCAAAATTTAACCTAGTAATTCTACCAAAGAAACAGAGGAAACTTAAAGGGAGCGTAATTTGCTATGGGGCAGGGCGGCAACTAACCCCCTAGACTCCATTTGGCCCCCCAGCTGAAATTTAGTTTCTTCCAGCATCTTGTCAATAATAAAAGAAACCTGCATAATTCAAGCATCAAAAGAAGCAGATCAGCTTTTTTTAGTACATGTTTACCTTTATAGTACTATAAAGTACCTTTATAGTTCTAAATAGTACCTTTATGGTACCAAATTGCTTATTTTTTAGTTTTTACTGTCATTTTCACTTGATTTAGGAAAGTTGGCTCCAACTTTGCCCCCCCCTCAGGATTTTGAGGAAATTACGCCACTTATTTTATTCATTTTTTTCGCCATTTGTTATCTTTATTGTACAGAGATATTAGCTTTTCATGTTTTGCATACCAATCGATATAAATAAAACCTCAAGTCTGCTGACAGCCAAACAAAGAAGTGGTTGCACATTAACTATTATAACTCTTCTATGAAAAGAATATGAGCAAATATAAATCTCATTAGACAAATTCTATGATCAGGTTCAATCCCTGCTATGGTAAGAAAACTTGTAGCATAAACTTTCTTAGGAAAATTCTTTTACTGTTCGAATCATTTTTCATATCTCTGTTTCTTTATGACTCCATGCGATTTTTCTCTTTTACCATTTGGGCAAAAAGTTCAACTTTTTTTTGGATATCAGCCCAAGTTTATAAAGGAAACCCAGCAAATCATCCATTTTCTAAAATAATGGAATTTTTTAGGCCAATTGCTTTTAAACGTAATTCTAACATTATGAACTGTTACATATTTAAATTCAATCCTTAAAATATATACATTGAGCTTAAATCTGTCTTTTCAGAGTTTTACTCATTATGGATAAGATTTGCCTTTGATATATTGTTTACTGATTTGAAAAATTTGACTCATTTATGACCTTAAGTAAAGAACGACGTGGGCACAATGTTTTTTTTTTTTTTTTTTTTTAGACCAGGGCATTTCGTGTCGAAGAAGTTGTCGTAGAAACTTCGAAAAGGACTCATTCAACTGGAATTTGAAAGGGGTAGTGTCCTTTTAATCGTCAAAATTTATAAAAAAAAATTTATATATAATTTATATAAAATATTAAAATATCTCAAATAAAATAGTAATATATAATAAAATATACACATTTACATATTTATAGTATATTATATATTAATAAATATATTCATGATAATTATGATAATATATATATATATATATATATATATATATATATATATATATATATATATATATATATATATATATATCATAAAGAAAGAAAAACGAGCAAAAATGGGGTTTTTATAGGCCAAATGACGATACTGAAAATTAAAAGCCAAAAATTAAAAGAATTAAAACCAAAAATTAAAAGAATTCGAAACGATAATTTCTTAAACCACATTGGCCTGACATCACATAAAGAAAGAAAAACGAGCAAAAATGGGGTTTTTTTAGGCCAAATGACGATACTGAAAAAACAAAGCGAATATTTCGAGAGGACAAACGCCTCTCTTCTTCAGCGCGAAACGAAACGATGTATCAATAAAAGCCAAAATTTTGAAGGGTGAAAGGTTGACGATTTAGAAGAGTCGATGAAGTCTTTGCTCTGAGTATTTAATTTGGAACATAAAAATATTGCAAATTATTTATTTATTTATACCAAAATAAGGTAAGTTTTATCAAGCTTGTCACACTAAACATTATAAAAAAGTTTATTATAATGCTGACAACATAACACATGCATACAATTCTATGAAAAATAACACACTATGAAAACATACGGGTCACAAAACAGCTAAAACAAAAAAATAAAAATATTCTCGAAACGGAGTAATTGGTAATTTGCCATATGGGTAATCCAATACATGTTTATCAAATTTGAGACTCGAATCAAAGCAAACCCCAAGGTTTCGAACATACTCCACGATTGAAATTGATTTACCATCAGCGAAGTAATGGTAATGTTGAGGGAGCTTTATTTAAACGAAACAGGTTTAGAGTAAAAAAAAAATATAGCCCATTTCTAATTGTGAATTTTTTGTTTACCGATTGCTTTTCAAAACACTCGAACTTAAACTATATTCTTTAAATTAAAGCAAATGAATAAAGTCCTCGATTTTCAAGGCTGCCCTACTCTTTAAAATATTCTTATATATTTGTAATATATATATATATATATATATATATATATATATATATATATATATATATATATATATATATATATATATATAT
>NW_028297431.1:6773974-6791259 GCF_049724085.1 Artemia sp. Qi Xiang Cuo
TTTTTTAACAATTAAATAACTGCATTTTTATGCTCGTAATTAAGACAATAAAGGTCATAAATCTGTATGGGGAGAAAGAAAAATCCCAGAATTTAGTGAGTGTCAGAAATTAAAGGAATGTATTTTTGAATTGACAACCTTGTGATTTTTCTGAGGGTTGGTGCTCTTCAGACCTTCAAAGCAACCATCTACCCACTTTTAAATATTGCATAAACGATTTATAGATGAGACCATTTGGAAAATAATACTTTAGAAATAGTTGCTATAAGTCACAAGGACATCAAAATGAAAACATTTTTTGCCCTGGTTCCATATTCGGTCTGTTCATACCTGAAAACGGATACTTTATAAGATTTTTTTGGCTGTTATACAATTATTGAGATTTTTTCGATGCGTGAATTATCTCCAATGTTGCCAAAATTGAATTGTGAAATGAGGTAAGTCTAAACTTTTCTTGTTTACAAACAAGCCCAACCAAACGTGTATTTCAACAATTTATCTGCAGCTGATTGTTGATCAACTCAAAAATCAATGGGGTAATACAACAATCATGTTCAGTCATGCTATTGAAAAAATATAAGCAAGTGGGAATATGTAAATATTAAGTAACAAAAGGTTATATTTTTTTAATAAGAAAAAGGAAGGATTCTATTGATATATCAATACAGCAAAGTGCATTGATGTATCAATACAACTAAATGTATTGATGTATCAATACAACTATGTATTGATGCACCAATACAACTATGTATTGGTATATCAATACAACTAAAGGGATAAATACAGCATAGCAGAATAGAATAATCGGTCTTCATAAAAAGATGTATTTGTAGGTAAGTCAATTAACTAATAATTTGACGTTTAATCTTAAATAATGATAACAATATCCACATTAAAGCACGTCTTAGATTTATGGCAGTGTAGTTTCCACTTACTCAGTTAGAAGAATAGGATTTTATTTTTAGTATCCTTAGTAACTTAAGTTCTTTTAACTTAAGATTTGTTTTTATTGCTGCTTTTTCATTGTATTACCAAAGTAGATTAATGATTTTTTTTAAACATGAAAAACATCAAAAATAACAAATATGACCAAAGAAATAAATGCAAACTTTTTTCTATAGATTCCTTAAAAATAATATGTTTTGGATATGTTGAATTACTATAGCCGGTTTCATTTATTTATATATATATAATGCCCCAATGCATTGAAAATTTACATTGAATTACACGTGGATATATGTGTAAATTTTCAAGTAATTGGGTTACCAGGGTCATTCATCTATTATTAGGAACAGTACATTGGCTTAGCAGACGGGTTTTTATGAGCTAACACGCATTTTTTTGCCTTACCAGGGTCATTCATCTATTACTAGGAACGGTACATTGGCTTAGCAGACGGGTTTTTTTTTTGCTTAGCAGACGGGTTTCTGCAATGTGTTATGGGCTTCCTTGAAAAAATACCAGTTTAAAAAAATAAATAAATAAATAAACATGTATCCATGATCTTTCTTCTGGCAAAAAATACAAATTCCAATCAAAACTGGTCAAACGTGTTAATAACCTGAAAGTTATAGCTATCTGATAACTCGTTCAGTGTCGCATGTATTATTTGTGGTATCAATGGTATTTCATTTGCGTAAAGCTATCTCGATTTGCCAAAACTTTTATCGTTCGCATAAAACTAACTCAATTTGCAAAAATGATATTCCATTTGTGTAACTCTGCTCTGAATGTCCTTAATGAGGATATAAATAATATAGAATGACATTGTGACTTGACCTAGCTTTACCTCTTCGATGTGGTCTGTATAATACACAAGTAACGTTTGAAAAGTATTGTCCTACAGGGGTTCAGTTAAAGAGGTCTCACTTGCACTAGGGTTCAGATACATGGGGGTTCACTTGCTTGGGGTTCAGTTACACGGGGATTCAGTAACAATGGAACCAACACAAAAACAATGGGGGCACACACAAAAGCCAAATTAGCCCAGTGGCCTATGAGAAATCATGGGTTGCATGGAGGGTTGAGTTGCACGATGGTTCAGTTAAAGGGGGTACAGTTGCACGGGGGTTTAGTTAAATTGGGTTGAGTTGCACTAGGGTTCAGTAGCACGAGAGTTCAGTAGCACGGGGGTTCAGTTGTACAGGGTTTCGGTTATACAAGGGTTCAGTTACATGGAGGGTATAGTGACATTTTAAAAGATGATTTAAAAGAGGATTTTAGAAGAGGATTTGAAGGTGAAACTCTGTGGTCGTTATAATACACAAGTTCTATTTGATCAGTGTTGTGAGGTCTCCTACCACAACCCCAAAGGGTTCCGATCCCCCCACCCCAATCCCGAAGGAAGCCCCCGGTCCTCAAAGGTTCTCCGGGCTCCCAAAGGGCCCCCGGCGTCCTGAAGGCTCCTGAGCCCCTATTATAATACTTTTTAAGGCTTTATTATATCTTTTCAGAACGAATTATTATTTTAGGGAATTATTTCGGTGAAACAGTAAGAGACATTTTAAAAGATGATTTAAAAGATGATTTTAGAAGAGGATTTGAGCGTGAAACTCTGTGGTCGTTATAATACACAAGTTCCATTTGAACAGTGTTGTGAGGTCCCCTACCTTTCAGAACGAATTATTATTTTAGGGAATTATTTCAGTGAAACAGTAAGAGACATTTTAAAAGATGATTTAAAAGATGATTTTAGAAGAGGATTTGAGCGTGAAACTCTGTGGTCGTTATAATACACAAGTTCCATTTGAACAGTGTTGTGAGGTCCCCTACCTCAACCCTAAAGGGCTCCGATCCCCCCCCCCCAACCCCGAAGGAAGCCCCAACTCCCAAGCGGTTCCGATCCCCCTACCCCAACCCTGAAGGAAGCCACCGGTCCTCAAAGGCCCCCCAAGCTCCCAAAGGACCACCCAGCCCTCATGGGCCCCCTCAGACCCTCAATGGCCCTCCCCGGGCTCCCGTCTTTTGTAGGTGAATGTTGTCTGAAACCTATGTTTTAGGGTGTATGGGTTGCTATTTTTGACTTTTCGGAGTTGGATTTCTTAGTCTTTCATAGGTATGTGTTGTCTGTAACCTATGATTTGGGATGGGTGGTTTGCTATTTTTGACTTTTCTGAGCTGGATTTCTTACCCTTTCATAGGTGTGTATTGTCAGAAAATTATGATTTGGGATGTGTAGTTTGCTAGTTGGACTTTTCAGAGCTAGATTTCCTAGTCTTTCGTTCATATGTGTTGTCTGAAATCTATGATTTGGGATGTGGGGATTGCTATTTTTTACTTTTCTGTGCTGGATTTCTTAGCCTTTCATAGGTGTGTATGATATTTTCTTGATAAAACATAGCCGTGGCAACATCAGATGGTTTTGCACTGCAGTTAGTTGTTACTAGTAGTATTTTTCTCGTGTTTTTTGAAAGCCATTCATACTATACCTTAAATGCATTCAGATATTTCCTTGATAAGACATAGCCGTTAATACATCAGATGGTTTTGTAGTGCAGTGAGTTGTTACTATTACTAGTATTTGCGTGTTTTTTGCAAGCCATTCATACTATACCTTAAATGCATTCAGATATTTTCTTGATAAAACATAGCGGTGACAACATCAGATGGTTTTTTTTTTACTTTTCGGAGTTGGATTTTTTAGTCTTTCATAGGTATATGCTATCTGAAACTTAAGATTTGGAATGGGAGGTTTGCTTTGACTTTTTTGAGCTGGATTTCTTACCCTTTCATAGGTGTGCATTTTCAGAAAATTATGATTTGGGATGTGCAGTTTGCTAGTTGGACTTTTCAGATCTAGATTTACTTGTCTTTCGTTCGTGTGTGCTGTCTGAAATCTATGACTTGGAATGGGTGGGTTGCTATTTTTTTACTTTTCTGAGCTGAATTTCTTAGCCATTCGTAGGTATGTATGATATTTTCTTGATAAAACATAGCAGTGACAACATCAGATGGTTTTTTAGTGCAGTGTGTTGTTACTAGTAGTAGTATTTTCATGTTTTTTGCAAGCCATTCATACTATACCTTAAATGCATTCAGATATTTTCTTGATAAAACGTAACCGTGACTACATAATATGTTTTCGTAGTGCAGTGTGTTTTTAATAGTAGTAGTATTTTCTTGTTTTTTTGCAAGCTATTCATACTATACCTTAAATTCATTCAGATATTTTCTTGATAAAACGTAGCCGTGACTACTTCAGATGGTTTTGTAGTGCAGTGAGTTGTTACTAGTAGTAGTATTTTCGTGTTTTTTTCAAGCCATTCATACTATACATTAAATGCATTCAGATATTTTCTTGATAAAAAATAGCCGTGACTAAATCAGATGGTTTTGTAGTGCAGTGAGTTGTTACTAGTAGTAGCACATCATGTTTGAGTCAGAACATATCTGAATGCATTTAAGGTATAGCATGAATGGCTTGCAAAAACACGAATATACTACTACTAGTAACAACTCACTCCACTACAAAACCATCTGATGTAGTCATGGCTATGTTTTATCAAGAAAATATCTGAATGCATTTAAGGTATAGTATGAATGGCTTGCAAAAAACAGGAAAATACTACTACTTGTAACAACTCACTGCAATAAAAAACCATCTGATTTTGTCACGGATATTTTTTATCAAGAAAATATCTTAATGCATTTAAGTTTTATTATTAATTACTTTAAAAAAAAAAAAAAACACCAAAGTACTACTACAAGTAACAACTCACTGTACTACAAAACCATATGATGTAGTCACGGCTATGTTTTATCAAGAAAATATCTGAATGCATTTAAGGTATAGTATGAATGGCTTGCAAAAAAACACGAAAATACTACTACTAGTAACAACTCACTGCACTACAAAACCATCTGATGTAGCCACGGCTATGTTTTATCAAGAAAATATCATACACACCTATGAAAGGCTAAGAAATCCAGCTCAGAAAAGTAAAAAAATAGCAACCCACGCATCCCAAATCATAGATTTCAGACAACACACACCAACGAAAGACTAAGAAATCTAGCTCTGAAAAGTCCAACTAGCAAACTACACATCCCAAATCATAATTTTCTGACAACACCCACCTATGAAAGGGTGAGAAATCCAGCTCAGAAAAGTCAAAAATAGCAAACCACCCATCCCAAATCATAGGTTTCAGACAACACATACCTATGAAAGACTAAGAATTCCAACTCCGAAAAGTAAAAAAACATCTGATGTAGTCATGGCTATGTTTTATCAAGAAAATATCTGAATGCATTTAAGGTATAGTAGGAATGGCTTGCAAAAAACACGAAAATACTACTACTAGTAACAACTCACTGCGCCACAAAACCATCTGATGTAGTCACGACTATGTTTTATCAAGAACATATCTGAATGCATTTAAGGTATAGTATGAATTGGTTGCAAAAAAAAAACACGAAAATACTACTACTAGTAACAACTCACAGCACTAAAAAACCATCTGATGTTTTAACGGCTATGTTTTATCAAGAAAATATCATACACACCTATGAAAGGCTAAGAAATCCAGCTCAGAAAAGTAAAAAATAGCAACCCACACATCCCAAATCATAGATTTCAGACAACACACACCAACGAAAGACTAAGAAATCTAGCTCTGAAAAGTCCAACTAGCAAACTACACATCCCAAATCATAATTTTCTGACAATACACACCTATGAAAGGGTAAGAAATCCAGCTCAGAAAAGTCAAAGCAAACCTCCCATCCTAAATCATAGGTTTCAGACAGCACATACCTATGAAAGACTAAAAAATCCAACTCCGAAAAGTCAAAAATAGCAAGTCATACACCCTAAAACATAAGTTTCAGACAACATTCATCTACGAAAGACAGGAGCCCGGGGAGAGCCTTTGAGGGTCTGAGGGGGGCCATGAGGGCTGGGTGGTCCTTTGGGAGCTTGGGGGACCTTTGAGGACCGGTGGCTTCCTTCTGGGTTGGGGTTGGGGGATCGGACACCTTGGGGGTGGGGGCTCCCTGGGGGGTGGGGGGTGAGGGATTGGAGCCCTTTATGGTTGAGGTAGGGGACCTCACAACACTGTTCAAATGGAACTTGTCTATTATAACGACCACAGAGTTTCACCCTTAAATCCTCTTCTAAAATCATCTTTTAAATCATCTTTTAAAATGTCTCTAACTGTTTCACCGAAATAATTCCCTAAAATAATAATTTGTTCTGAAAAGATAAAATAAAGCCTTAAAAAGTATTATAATGGGAAATCAGGAGCCTGTGGGGCACCGGGGGTCCTTTGGGAGCCCGGAGAACCTTTGAGGACCGGGGGCTTCCTTCGGGGTTGGAGTGGGGGGATCGGAGCCCCTTGGAGTTGAGGTAGGGGACCTCACAACACTGTTCAAATGGAACTTGTGTATTATAACGACCACAGAGTTTCACCCTCAAATCCTCTTCTAAAATCATCTTTTAAATCTTCTTTTAAAATGTCTCTAACTGTTTCACCGAAATAATTCCCTAAAATAATAATTTGTTCTGAAAAGATATAATAAAGCCTTCAAAGTATTATAATGGGGGCTCTGGAGCCTTGGGGGCGCGGGGGGCCGTTTGGGAGCCCTAATAACTTTTGCGGACGGGGGGTTTCTTTGGGGGTTGGGGTGGGGGGATCGGAACCCTTTGGGGTTGGGGTAGGAGACTTCACAACACTGATCAAATGGAACTTGTGTATTATACCGACCACAGAGTTTCATCTTCAAATCCTCTTCTAAAATCATCTTTTAAAATGTCACTATACCCTCCATGTAACTGAACCCCTGTATAACCGAAACCCTGTACAACTGAACCCCCGTGCTACTGAACTCTCGTGCTACTGAACCCTAGTGCAACTCAACCAAATTTAACTAAACCCCCGTGTAACTGTACCCCCTTTAACTGAACCATCGTGCAACTCAACCCTCCATGCAACCCATGATTTCTCATAGGCCACTGGGCTAATTTGGCTTTTGTGTGTGCCCCCATTGTTTTTGTGTTGGTTCCATTGTTACTGAATCCCCATGTAAATGAACCCCAAGCAAGTGAACCACCATGTATCTGAACCCTCGTGCAAGTGAGACCTCTTTAACTGAACCCCTGTAGGACAATACTTTTCAAACGTTACTTGTGTATTATACAGACCACATCGTAGAGATAAAGCTAGGTCAAGTCACAATGTCATTCTATATTATTTATATCCTCATTAAGGACATTCAGAGCAGAGTTACACAAATGGAATATCATTTTTGCAAATTGAGTTAGTTTTATGCGAACGATTAAAGTTTTGGCAAATCAAGATAGCTTTACGCAAATGAAATATCATTGTTACCACAAATAATACATGCGACACTGATGAGTTATCAGATAGCTATAACTTACAGGTTATTAACACGTTTGACCAGTTTTTATTGGAATTTGTATTTTTTGCCAGAAGAAAGATCATGGATACATGTTTATTTATTTATTTTTTTTTTAAACTGGTTTTTTTTCAAGGAAGCCCATAACACATTGCAGAAACCCGTCTAACGCAATCAGATTCAGGACTGTGTATTTCTGCTAAGCCAATGTACCGTTACTAGTAATAGATGAATGACCCTGGTAAGGCAAAAAATGCGTGTTAGCTCATAAAAAACCCGTCTGCTAAGCCAATGTACTGTTCCTAATAATAGATGAATGACCCTGGTAACCCAATTACTTGAAAATTTACACATATATCCACGTGTAATTCAATGTAAATTTTCAATGCATTGGGGCATTATATATATATAAATAAATGAAACCGGCTATAGTAATTCAACATATCCAAAACATATTATTTTTAAGGAATCTATAGAAAAAAGTTTGCATTTATTTATTTGGTCATATTTGTTATTTTTGATGTTTTTCATGTTTAAAAAAAATCATTAATCTACTTTGGTAATACAATGAAAAAGCAGCAATAAAAAAAAAATCTTAAGTTAAAGAACTTAAGTTACTAAGGATACTAAAAATAAATCCTATTCTTCTAACTGAGTAAGTGGAAACTACACTGCCATAAATCTAAGACGTGCTTTAATGTGGGTATTGTTAACAGTATTTAAGATTAAACTTCAAATTATTAGTTAATTGACTTACCTACAAATACATCTTTTTATGAAGACCGATTATTCTATTCTGCTATGCTGTATTTATCCCTTTAGTTGTATTGATACACCAATACATAGTTGTATTGGTGCATCAATACATAGTTGTATTGATACATCAATACATTTAGTTGTATTGATACATCAATACATCTTTTGCTGTATTGATATATCAATAGAATCCTTCCTTTATTCTTATTAAAAAAATATAACTTTTGTTACTTAATATTTACATAGTCCCACTTGCTTATATTTTTTCAATAGCATGACTGAACATGATTGTTGTATTACCCCATTGATTTTTGAGTTGATCAACAATCAGCTGCAGATAAATTGTTGAAATACACGTTTGGTTGGGCTTGTTTGTAAACAAGAAAAGTTTAGACTTACCTCATTTCACAATTCAATTTTGGCAACATTGGAGATAATTCACGCATCGAAAAAATCTCAATAATTGTATAACAACCAAAAAAATCTTATAAAATATCCGTTTTCAGGTATGAACAGACCGAATATGGAACCAGGGGCAAAAAATGTTTTCATTTTGATGTCCTTGTGACTTATAGCAACTATTTCTAAAGTATTATTTTCCAAATGGTCTCTTATCTATAAATCGTTTATGCAATATTTAAAAATGGGTAGATGGGTTGCTTTGAAAGGTCTGAAGAGCACCAACCCTCAGAAAAATCACAAGGTTGTCAATTCAAAAATACATTCCTTTAATTTCTGACACTACTAAATTCTGGGATTTTTTCTTTCCCTCCCCATACAGATTTATGACCTTTATTGTCTTAATTACGAGCATAAAAATGCAGTTATTTAATTGTTAAAAAAAAATCATCACAAGGTAATGCACTGATTTAACCTTAGTCCTTCCCATCAAATATAATTCTCTGATTTTTCTGCTTCCCTATTGTACGTTTATTTTTGTAATAGTGAGCTGGAAATGTCCTCTTTAATCAGTTTAAAAATTGAGCCTAAAAATGTACTTATCTAATTTCAGACCCCCCAACCCCCCTCACACCCCCATCAAATAATAATGGCTATATGCGTCTACTATATTGGTGATGGGGTGTGGATTTTGTCCTTAAATTGCAAGGTTGTTTGCATTAAGGAAAAACAAATTTAAAAAGAACAAGAAAAGCCGGACAAAAAAAATTAAAGTTCTAGTGCCCTTAAAAAGGCACTAGAACTTTGAATTTGCGTTCGAATGAGCCCTCTCACGATATTCTAGGACTAATGGATCGATACAATCACCCCTAGAAAAAAACAAACAAACAAATAAACACGCATCCGTGATCTTTCTTCTGGTAAAAAATACGAAATTCCACATTTTTTCCGATAGGAGCTTCAAACTTCTATAGTAGGGTTCTCTGATACGCTGCATCTGAGGGTGTGATTTTTATTAAGGTTCTATAACTTTTAGGGGTTGTTTCCTCCTTTTTTCTAAACAAGGCAAATTTTCTCAGGTGCGTAACTTCTGATGGGTATAAATAAATTTGATGAAACTTATATATTTGAAATCAGCATAAAAATTTAATTCTTTTGATGTATCTTTTGGTATCAAAACTCCGTTTCTTAGAATTTCGGTTACCATTGAGCCGGGTCGCTCCTTACTTACAGTTGGTTACCACAAACTGTTTGATAGATTACCTATTTCCTTGGAAAACAGTTCGTTACCACGAACTGTTTGAAAACTTGTTTTTTATTTAATATTTATCTTTAATATCTTAAATGTTTAATATAATTTTATTTAATTCCACTGGTTGAAACAAGAGTGACGTATGGCAAAATACACGGTAAATGTATCATTAGGGTTATATATTGGAATACTAGGGGGGAGGGAGGTTGTGGGTAAACTATAGTGCAACTGCAGTCAAAATGTGTTACCTAAAATTATTCTAAACATTATGAAGTAGGTCTAAGAATTGTTTTTTAACATATTTCATTCTCCACCGCCTCAGTTCTATACTTATAAGAAATTTAAGTAGGGGGGCAATTCTTTTTCTTCTTTTTTTCCATAAAAATACCAAATAAAATTAATTTTGTAAATCAAGGGATGGAGGGGGAATTCAAGAGGCAAATACCCTCCCCCCCGTGATTGGCACCACAGGAACTAGTTTCAATAGCAACAAAAGCGTAATAACATACAATACTCGGTATTTTAGGTTCTTAGACCTCTGTAGGTCTGAATTCCTTCGGCACTACCCTATGGGATAGACAAGACCAAGTATCAAACATTTGCTTAATCTAGTTTAAAACGCAAAATTAACATATTATAGTCTAATTCAGATATTGAAAACAGTCGATTTGGTTTCTCACTATAATGTATTTCCAGCACAAATTAAAAAATACTACGAAAAGTTTTTACATTAAGTTAATTTTAAGACCTCTCCCCCTATACAATAATCAATTCGTTCCAACCCATTTTGTATATCCCAGGAAAACAAGCACATTATATCTTCACATCATACCATGCAAACTTTTAACCCGAATATAATGAGAGTTCAACAGCTAACTAAACTAATATTTATGCGTTTGGCTAATGATACTTCAACATACCGCTAATGTATTATTTATGGGTATGTGACAGCTACCTGTAATTCCATTATCTGGCAACGGAAAATGGATTTAAATGGATTCTTTTTTTACAATATATAAAAATGTACTCAAATGTCCTCTTTTAAAATTCTCCATATCTTTTTATAATATTCAGAGAAAATAGTCTACTTTAGTGTTGAATGAGTTATTCAAACTGTGAAAATTTTCAATACTCCAGTATATTTTATGTGCAAAAAACTTGAATATATAATGCTATAGGCAAGACTGGTTTAGAAAACTAGAATAGTGACATAATTTCAATTTATCTAGCCCCAAATCCCCTTCAGATCGCAGTATAACCGGTTCGGTAGGTAGGCGTTGTACGCCTCGTTGTATCTGTTAAATATGTAGGACACTAGTAACCCTATAGATCGGAGGCTTACATCACTTGTAAGCCTCAAATCTTATAATGCCTTACTACTTATATCCGCGAAACTATTATGAAAGATTCTCTTCAGATTGGTTAAAGGACAGATTTTGTTTCTCACTCGCCTAAGATTTACTTCAACCTCCCACTATATTCTTTATCTTGCTCTATTGGGTAACCTATTCTGTTCATGTTGATGAAATAGGCCTTGTGGTATTTTCGTGTCGGTATTTCAGTCTCAGAGTTCAAATTTCCTCGTGTGACTTTTTTAGAAGTCGGGAAACATTCGGCGCGTAGTATTGGCTCAATTTTAATTGAAACGGGTGAACAAAAGGGGAGAGAGGATAGTAACTTTGAATATTTCTTTAATTGTGAAACAGAAACAAGGAGAAATCAGGAATCAGTGAAAAGAAAACCGAGGAACCAAATGACAGACAGCTTGATTCAATCCTAAACTGAAGAAGTGAAGCACAGGGGTGGATGGTAAAGTAAAATTACATTTTAAAAGGGGTGCTGAAACCAGAAAAATCAGGAATGTATGAAAGGAGAAATCTGAAATTTACGAAAGGAGAAATCAGGAAACAGTTGACAAAAACAATTGTTTCTATCTTAATCTGAAGAGCTGAAACAGAAGGGGGAAACAGCATCATTAAAACAATGCTTCAAAAGGGGGGCTGAATTCTGGATGAATCAGGACTCGATGAAAGGAGAGATCAAGAAACAGTTGACTGACAAGGGTAACTCCATCTCAACTTGAAAGAGCTAATCACTGTGAAAATATAGTAACTTTCAAACCACACTTCAATGGGGAAATTCTATATTCTGATATCTGAATTTCTCCTAAAACTCATAATTCTTGAAAAAAAGGATCGACATCACTTTTTAACAAAGATGGAAAAAATAACAATAATCGTGAAGAAAAAGAAAAAAATCACGTGTTTCGCAAGTATTGGCATGAACTTTACGTGTCGATTATGTCGTTAGAAGGGTTCAAAAGATGTATATAACGGTAAAAACAAATTTTAAAGTGGAGAACAAATAACTATCAAATAAATTTCGTTGCGAATTTTTTTTTCTCAAATGAAGAGAATCTATTGATTTTTTTTTTGTATTTAGTTTTTGTTTAGAAAAATATTATGGTAATATACCAGTTATGCTGCTAAAACATGGTTCTACATCGAATTACGATAGTTTGACGTATTGTCAACTAAAGTACTTAAGTAAAATATAATTGTAAAGTGCAAGGAGCGGAAAGTGTTTAAAGATTACAATTTTTATGCAAATACTATAAGAATGTAGCATAGAATTGAAATATATGAAATAGAAAGTTGAATTCCTCAACCATTTTCTTATAGATTTCCTCGTGAAGGTTGGTATTTTATATCCAGATCTATTTTTGATTGAAATTTATTTTTTCTAGAATTTTGTAAATACAAACCAGGATACACATGTAGCTGATAAATAAGGTCTGTGGGTGGGCATAAAAATACAAATATAAAAAATAAACGCCAATTACTAAATATGCCAAACTGAAAGTGCACTCACTTGGATACATTAGAGGTCCTAAGAGACAAAAATCAGATCATCCCCCTCTTGCAAAAAGAAAGTGTTTCCCGGACCTCACCCCTTCGAAATTTTTTTGCAGTCTTTTCTTCATGTAGAGTTGTTTTAATACTTGACCTCTCCCCCACGATGCGGGCACCCATGCTCGTATACGCTGGCAATGCTATAAATTGTCACAATAAGAAACTGAAATGACCAATTTGCAATGTTCAAGGCAGGTCATATTTTGTGTTTATCAAAGCCTTACTTTATTTTTAGGGATCCAAAGGAAGACAAATTGGTGCTACGGCGATGAATGACAAATCTAGCCGGTCTCATGCAGTGTTTACATTGACTGTCGATCAGTGGAAAGACAAGTAAAAAATATTTTATTCTTGATACACATTTTTAAGGTTATTTATAATGTACAGTCCTCAAATCTTCGTGAAAATCAAATTCTTAAGTTTATTCAGAAATTTTTTGTCCAAGATATATTTTGTCCACTTTAGGAATCGAAAGAAATTTCCCCTCAACAAATGGAGCGCTAGACAGCTGGACCAAGAAAGTCTTCTTAATATTTTGATTCTGGGAACGCTTTCTAATGGAAACGTTTCGTAAAATCTATGGATAGCGTGTTTCCTATGTCTGGAATAATTGACATACGGGGGGAGAAAATTGATTACTGGAAATTGGTTACATTTGACTTGCACTTGCTTGTTACAATGCTATCAATTTTCTAACATGACCTAGACAGGTTAAGTTAGGTATTGAATCTGTGAGATGTTGCACAGCATTAGCTTTAGATATTTCGTTGCGTAAATGATTTAGTATTGAACATTCATCCTGGAACAAGAAATCTTAAAGACACAGAACTTTTACTGTACATACAGAGGGATGAGGGATGAGAGGGATGGGCGGGATTTTTTTCCTAAGTCCACAGACAGAGACAAGCAAACGAACGGTCAGATCCATGAGCCCAGAGAGAAAGAGAAAAACAACACAAAAACATAGTCAGACACAAACACAAAGATAGACATAGAGACACGCAAGCACACAGTCAAACACACAGGCACGGTGGAAGAGAGACAGAAAACACAAACAAACACGCAGAGTCAGACACAAAAACACACAAACATACACACAGAAACCGACAGACGCACAGTCAAACGCATAGGTACGGTGAGAGAGACAAAAAAACACAATCAAACACATAGAGGCAGACACACAGACACAAAAAGATAAACACAGAGGCAGGCAAACACACAGTCAAACAAAAAGACACGGTGAGAGAGAAACAAAAAAACACACAAACACACACAAAGTCAGACACACAATTCACAAAGATAGACACAGAGACATGAAAACAGAGGGTCAAAGTCACAGGCACGGTGAGAGAGAGACAGAGGGACAAAAACATACACAAACAAACAAGTTAGACATACAAACACACAAAGATAGACACAGAGGCAGGCTCACACTATCAAACACAAAGGCAAGGTGAGAGAGAGAGAGACAACAAACACACAACCACACAGAGACAGACACACAAACATACAAAAATAGACACAGAAACAGGCAAAGACACAGTCAAGCACACAGGCACGGTGAGAGAGAGACAAAAAACAAGCACAAAACACACAGTCAGGCACACAAAAACACAAAGATAGACGCAGAAACAGGCAAGCACAGAGTTACACACATAGGTGCGGAAAGAGAGAGACAAAAAACACACACAAACACCCAGAGTCAGACACACAAACACAAACAGAGGCAAGAAAACACAGAGTCAAACACACACGCACGGTGAAAGAGAGAGGAAAAAACACAAACATACAGAGTCGGACATACAAACACACAAAAATAGACACAGACACGCAAACACACAGTCAAACACAGACACGGTGAGACAGAGAGACAAAAAACAAAAACAAACACGCAGAGTTAGACACACAAACAAACAAAGATAGACACAGAGACAGGCATATACAAAGTCAAACTCAGACACGTGAGAGCGAGAAAAAAAACCCACACAGAGTCAGACACACAAGCACACAAAGATAGACACAGTGGCAGGCAAACCAGTTTCACAATGAGAAAAATCAACGTGTAAGTTTAACAAAGAGAAAAATAAATATATAACAAGTGTCACGAACAAAAATCAGCATGCAACAAGTACCACGAACAAAAATCAGCATGCAACAAGTTCCATGAACGAAATCAGTTTCACGAGGAGGAAAATGAATGTACAAGTTTCACGAAGAGAAAAAACAACATGCAAAAAGTTTCACGTAATAAGAAATCAGCACTCAACACGTTTCATGAAGAAAATTCAGCATGCTATTAAGTCCATGAACGAAATCAGTTTTACAAGGAGAAAAATCAATGTACAAGTTTCACAAAGACAAAAATCAGCACGCAACAAGTTCCACAAACAAAAATCAGCGGGCAATAAGTTCCATGAACAAAATCAGTTTCACGAGAAGAAAAAACCATGTACGAGTTTCACAAAGATAAAAATCAATATATCTCACGACAATCAATAACCAACATGCAACAAGTCTCACGATCAAAAATCGGCATGCTACACGTTCCACGAACAAAAATCAGCATGCAAAACGTTCCATGAACAGAAGAAGTCGCGAGGAAAAAAAATCAATGCATAAATTTCGCGAAGAGAAAAATCAGCATGCAACAAGTTTCACGAACAAAAATAAGCATGCGACAAGTTCCACGAATAAAAATCATCACGTTACAAAATCCATGGACAAAATAAGTTCCACAATGAGAAATATCGATGTATAAGTTTTACGAATAGAAAAATCAATGTACAAGTTTCACAAAGAAAAAAAGCAACATATAGCTAGTTTCACGAACAAAACTCAGCATTCAGCAAGTTACTTAGGTGTGATAATGCACACCAAAGGTTGCCCTATGCTAGTCATTGAGTGCCATTGACTGGGAATTACCGTGTGACATTGCAATATCATAGGCAGCGCAATAGCGCTGCCTAAGTAAAGAACGATGTTGACACAATGTATTATTTTTTTTCCATACCCGGGCACTTCGTATCGAAGGAGTTGTCTTAGCAACTTCGAAAAGGGCTCATTCGATTGGAAATTGGAGTTTCTAAGTGCCCTTTTCAATAGTCGAAAGTGATTGGAGTGCAACTAACCCCCCCCCCCCCCACACCCACCATTCCCCCAAACACATCCAATTAAAATTTGGAGATGTTTTGTTCAGCCTAGTTAATTTTCAGATATAAAATATGTTTTTGAGGAGGATACTCCCCCACAACCCTCGGGGCAAGGGTTTTAAGTCATGTCCTGTGGGCATATAAGAACGATGTTGGCGTAATGTACTATTTATTATTTTTTTTCCTTTAGAGCAGGGCACTTCGTATCGAAAAAGTTGTCGTAGAAACTTCGAAAATGGCTCATTCAATTGGAAATTGAAGTGGCTTGTGCCCTTTTTAATAGTCGAAAGTGATTGCTTGGAGAAAATCCAAATTTTGGCACCATTTGTGGCTCCAGTGTGACCGTCCTCACTCTGGCTGGGTTTCTGACATTCGTCTTTCTTCCAAAAGAAAGTTTGCAAGAGAACTATCTATCCACATGAACCAGATAGTTGAAGAGACGTCCCATCAAGCTTCTCTGTCCCAACTTTCGTTCTGGGGAAATGTATCAAGAGATCCTCCTGTCTCCCTCCTATCTGATTAAGTTATTCCTGATTCCGAATGGAATTCATACTTCTCTGCTGAATTCTCCCCGCCAGATGCCGCCCTACAGTCAAAATATGAAGATAAGCTTGATAAATTTCTGTCTAGTTGTCTAACCGACAATTTTGTTGTTTCGGTTGATTCTGTACTGCGAGCAATCCAACGCCTAAAACGTAAGAAATCTTCTGGCATCGATAAAATGACCGCTCTTCACATTCTGCATGGAAGTGAGCTGCTGGTAAACCATATTGCTCTTTTGATCCAGATGATAGTTAGCCAAGGAGTTGGACCTTCTTCTTTCTCAATCGGAGATCTCACTCCAATTCCAAAGGAAGGTAAATTCGCTAGCCAGTGCTCGTCCTTTCGCCCTATAACAGTGGCTTCTACCTTCTGTAAACCTTTTTGAACTTCTATTCATTGACCATCTGAACGCGAAATGCTACGTTCCACCTTACCTATGTGGATTCCAGCCACGTCTTGGTTGTTCCACGCTCTTTCGGTAGTCACGAACGCATTGATTGATTCTGATGCATCAGGTGAAACTCTCGTGTTGGCCGGGCATGATGTTCGTAAAGCGTTGGACTCTCTCAGTCACGCCCATACTCAATGCAGCAAAACGTGGAGTGAGCCCTTCATATATCCGAACCCTTCGAGACATGTATTATCGTCTTAAAAATCGCCTAATACGTCACCAATTAGCTAAAGTTGGTGGCTCTTAAGTATACGCACCAAGCCCTAATATTTTTGTCAATGTCGAAAAAGGTACCCGTCAAGGTGCTGTTTCTTTACCTTCACTCTTCAATAATGGAGTTCTTGATACATAGCCAGCTGTTCCCACATCCTTCATCTTTGCCGGTCTTGATTTATCTCTCGTATGTTATGCAGACGACATTCTGAATTTGAGCCGCACTATCCAGCGCATAAGCGAGATTTTCGCAA
>NW_028297431.1:6791759-6844013 GCF_049724085.1 Artemia sp. Qi Xiang Cuo
GTGAACTTTGAAACTGTACGGGGGCGTTGTAGAATAACATGGTATTTGCTATAGCTTCCATAGAAGTATTAGGCCATGTGAGAGGATACTCACTCTCTTTGAAAGGGTGTATACAAGGTCCAGAATAGCACAGAAAGGAATCTCTTTGAAACGGCGCTTAATGAATTGGGGTGTCACACTTTAGCGTAAAAAGCTAGGTATTGAGGAGGGGGTAGCCCCCTCATATACGGAATGATTTCTGTTCGTATCAGGCTTTAATCTTGCTCTTTACTAGCAGTTGAAAAAACTTTTTATTAGATTTCAGATAGTTTTTCAGATAATGCCGTGAAATCCCCCCCTCTTCTATGAAAAATACTCCCACGAAAAACACCTCCAGGGTAAGTCCCCTCTCCCCCGTGGAAAGTCCCCACCCTCGGCAAGTCCCCATAAAAAAATATAATTTAACTTAAAAATTAAACAGGAAAATTTCATGCGCACAAATATGCCAGGGATATTATCCAAAGCCAACATTGACTTGAGAAATGTTTGTTTTTTCGATTAGTACGTGATTGTTTTTTAAATCATTGGCGAAATGCCCCCTCCACTGTAACATTTTCCTGGAAAGAGGCCCCCCCCACCCGAAATAGTCTCCCAGTTAAAATTCCCCCGAGGATAATTAATTCGTCCGAACATACCCCCTCTCCCCCCGAAAACCCCCCCCCCCCAGACGAGGCCTCCCCTGCGGAAGATTTCACCATTTAAAGAGCGCAGTTCGATCTACACTTGTAAAATTGATTAGCCAAAGAGAAAGTTAGACAAATACTTGAAAGTACAATTAAATAATGCTCACAATATATAAATTTCATACCTGACATTCTTAACCGATGCAATACCTTTGCGCTAATACCTCTTCGCAAAAAATTCGCAAACCTCGTAAACTAAAGAAGTAATTACATCACTGTTGCTAGCTCCATCATTAATCTCCAATAATGTAAATGCACCCCCTCATTTTTTTCCTCTACTAATATCCTTGCAAATAAAAACTATTCTCTTTGAATTAAAGTCTCTTACTAATATGTAATTTAAAGAAAACTAAAAAAGATACACCGGTTTTTCCAACACGGATTTAACCTAAAAAAAAACTTGTTTATCATGAAATAGAAATTCAGTTAATTGTGACAAAAAAAACTAGAAGCATAAAGGATTATAATCAACCTGTTTGGTACGGGCACGTCCGCACATTCCATAACTTCAAGCAAATTCCATATGATATTTCAAATTACTAGACCATCTATAGAAACGCTCCCTCTAGGCTAAGGACCCTGGTAAAATTACAATGCATTGAAAGTATACATTCAAACTTACGCCTAAGTCAGAGATATGTATGTAAGCTTTCAATTGCCTATAGCCTTACTACTACCCTTATGAAATTTTTCTTGCAGATTCCTTGATTCCATTCAGCATTCGACTCAGCGACCAAGTTGCGAAAATTTTAACGGAAAAAAATTTAAAATTGCTTGTCTGAGATTGTCAATGTCTGAGAAAAAAGAAAAGGACATTCCTGTAAGGGTTGCTCTAAGAATCCGGCCGTTTTTGCAAAAAGAGCTAGATCAGGGATTTGCCCCATGTATTGAAACCATCAAAGATCATCCGCAAGTCCAGATTATAGGTTCTGGGGAAGGTTTCACTTTTGATTACCTCTTTGACGACTCATCTACGCAAGAAACAGTTTACTTTACAGCTGCTGCATCTCTTATTGAGAAGATTTTCAAAGGTATTTGAAGTGTAACTAATATTTTTATTGTTCAACAATTATGGTAAAATGATAGATTATGGTCTCTTGTCTAGGCTATCTTTGAAAATAGGTGGGTTATGTGAATAAATATCTAGAATAGGCCCAGGGCCTCAGTGATCTCTGGGAAGGTGTTTTGAAGTATCTAACTGTATCCCCTGCAAAGGGATCTTACGTTTGATGACCGTTTATAATCTTAGACATATCCACCATACAGCTAATAAGCCTATAAAATAAAATAGTCTATACATAAAGAAAAACACCTTGGCCAATCATTAGGCCTATATATAGAAAATTCTTTTTAGCCAACTAGGGGTCTATATATATATATATATATATATATATATATATATATATATATATATATATATATATATATATATATATATATATATATATATATATATATATATATATATATATATATATATATATATATATATATATATATATATATATATATATATATATATATATATATATATATATATATATATATATATATATATATATATATATATATATATATATATATATATATATATATATATGTATATATATATATATATATATATATATATATATATATATATATATATATATATATATATATATATATATATATATATATATATATATATATATATATATATATATATATATATATATATATATATATATATATATATATATACATACATACATACATACATATATATATATATATATATATATATATATATATATATATATATATATATATATATATATATATATATATATATATATATATATATATATATATATATATATATATATATATATATATATATATATATATATATGTATATGTATATATATG
Organism: Artemia sp. Qi Xiang Cuo; assembly: GCF_049724085.1. Taxonomy (NCBI): domain Eukaryota; kingdom Metazoa; phylum Arthropoda; class Branchiopoda; order Anostraca; family Artemiidae; genus Artemia; species Artemia sp. Qi Xiang Cuo. The sequence goes on from NW_028297431.1 coordinate 6,794,393, forward strand.
TATAATTTTTGATTTTTTAAATTTATAAAAGTGAAAACATTTAAAAGAATTTTTTTGTGATAATCTGTGCCAAACCTATTAGGTTGCCCCTTTGTGGTATAATATTTTGTGACAAATTTCAAATAGTCCCGCCACTTCATAGATCCCTCTCCCACTATCTGTGAAATTCCGGCTATTTTTCTGTTGCAGTGTTGATTAGAAGTTAGCACTAGAAATTTCTTTATTTGCTAAAATTTAATCCAATCTCCTTTTAGAAATCCTGGATAGGCCACTCAGTTAAGTCATACCTGTGAGATGGTGATGCACAGGGCTTGCAAGGCTGTGTCCCGTGTCGTGTATGCAGATTAGGAAAAGTGTAGGTCCCAAGATATTGCCATGGGAAACCCCTACTGTCACTAATATTTGTAGAAAGTAAACCTGCGTTCTAGCCAGGAAGTGCAATGATAGGTGCCAACAATCTCGCGCTTTGGCTTCCGGTTAGAAAAAACTTTCCCACAGCAAAAAAAAACTTAGATAACTCAGTCCCATGGGTATGTCACATTACAAAATAACACAAAAATAGAGACAACACTTTCAATAACAATATTAAAACCTCACAAGAAAGACAATAAAGAATAATTGGTTGCCCAGGAATTGAGTGGTCCCATACATATTATGTCGCATAAACTTGTCTCCGTGCAAAAAAAAAAAAAATTAAAAGCAACACTTCAATTAACAAAATAAGAGCTTCAAAATAAACTATTATACAATATTCTATACGTAAACCAGAGATAATATAGTTCCATATATGCCTTTTGTTCCATATATGCCTTCTATAAAGAGATGCTCTAAACAAAGCTGACATAAAAGCTCCAATATTATTTGTTGCAACAGCATAGGTAGGCAACATATTCAATAATTTAATGGAACAGTTTACAAAAAAAAATGTCCAATTGTTGACTGATGTTATTTTAATGGGTTTCGCCATGTGGTAAATAATAGATGAACTTAAAGAAATCACCAGAAGAAATTTTACTATGAACAAACTGTTGCCAAAAATTAAGTACAAATAATGCAAAACAACAAAATTGGCACTTTTTGTGTATAGTCTAGGGCTATATCTAGGCACTAAGAGGGGGGGGGGGGCGGCATTAGTTAGTATCAAATTTAGGAACAAGAAGAAATGATAGATTGAATAATGTTATTTTTTTTGTAGTTATTGTGGCTAATTCAGAAAAGAAATCCTACATCAAGATTACTTTTTAAAGAAATTAATCCACTATTTAATATTTGATTAAGTATTAGTGGTCTAACCCCTTTTGGCTAAATCAGCTTAATCTGTACTATTGTCCAAAAGTTGGTTATACATTTTGGTACCAGTTTATTTTATTTTCTTAACCAAATACCATAATATCAACATTTTTGCTTTGTACCAACATAGCAAGACTCAAGGAAACACCTAAGTTGTAAATAGAATTAAAAGGCTCATCTTGTTTTGTAATCCTCTCTTGTGTGAGGCAACATCTCAATCAAGGCTGTAAAAAATGTTCCTGTTTGCAAGAAATGAATGTATATTATTACACAAAGTGTTTTTTTTATGGAGAATTTTTCAAATTTTGCTTTAAAATTCTTTCTCTCAATTTTATTATTCATAAAAGGTAGATTGTTTGCTTGGACCACCTTCTCTGAACCCCAAACGAGGGCTCCAAAAATCTGTTCTAAGTTGATAATTTTGATAATGAATAATGCACATTATACTATTTCAGTCCTTGCTACTTCACTAAAAAAAAAATCTTTTGACTTTTAACACCAGGATTCTGGTGATACAATTTCCTGCATTAAATTCTCTTTTTTAATGCGATTTTTTTTTATCCTTGGCTTTTAGGGACATCTTAGAATATTTCAGACTTTCTTTAAATCTCGCATTCAAAAAGCTGTAAATTTTGCTAAGGAATGTTTTTATTTTCTCATTCCTGAATTCTCAGTACATTTCTTTATCTGTTTTACTATATGTTGCATGATTTCTATTTTATTTTCAGGCTATAATGTCACAATCCTTGCGTATGGACAGACTGGCTCAGGAAAAACTCATTCAATGGATACTGCTGATTTCACCTATAGTAGTGTCCAAGAAAGTTCTGGAATCATACCCAGAGCAATAACGGACATATTTAGCTCCATGTCAAAGTATAGTGACATCAATTTTGGAGTCAAAGTGTCCTTCCTTGAGGTATGGTCATCACATTAAACTATTTTATTCTGTATTTTAGAGCTAATTAATGAACTCAATGAAGCGTTTTTTTATTTTTTTAAAATACTAAGTTTATATATTTTTTTTTAAGTTTATTTGGAATTTTTTTAATAGAACAGGTTTCAAATAGAAGAGAAGCCACATTGAACTGAAAAATAATTTATCAAACAGAACATTCATTTCTAAAATGTACATGAGATGTAAAAATAATTGTTATAGTGCCCCATTAATGCAACTCCAGTGGAAATTTAGTATTTGTCATGTCCAAGAATTTTTTTTAGATTTTATAGACATGGAGTTTTCCATTACTTCTTAGCTCAGCACTTGGGTTATTTTATTAAAATGTTTGGCAACATTCCCAAGAAACTTTCTCAGATAATTCAAATGGAACAAGTATATGTCAGTCAAATTCACAACCTTGCAAAAGTAATAATGGAAAAGGTTATTCATGCTGACTCAGAAATTAAAATGTATATATATATATATATATATATATATATATATATATATATATATATATATATATATATATATATATATATATATATATATATATATATATATATATATATATATATATATATATATATATATATATATATATATATATATATTAGTAAAGCCCCAATGCATTGAAAATTTACATTGAATTACACGTGGATATGTGTGTAAATTTTCAAGTAATTGGGTTACCAGGGTCATTCATCTATTACTAGGAACGGTACATTGGCTTAGCAGACGGGTTTTTTATGAGGTAACACGCATTTTTTGCCTTACCAGGGTCATTCATCTATTACTAGGAACGGTACATTGGCTTAGCAGAAATACACAGTCCTGAATCTGATTGCGTTAGACGGTTTTCTGCAATGTGTTATGGGCTTCCTTGAAAAAATACCAGTTTAAAAAAAAAAAATAAATAAACATGTAATACATGTATAAACATGTAATTTTTTAAGGTTAATTTAGACGAGGTTACGTGCGCGCACGTAACCTAGTCTAAATTAACCTTACAAAAATTAAATAAAGCTATGTCGACTTTGCATGTCTCTCCTGATTGGCCCCTAAAAAACCAGTCTGGTTGAAAACTTGGAATTTTCGTACTGCTCACTTTTTGCAATGTGTAGGAACCAGTGGGGAACCCCCGCTCGTTTGGAAAGATGCCAAGGAAAGGCAAGCAAATAGCATGTAGTTTCAAAACGTGTTTAATCATGTTTCTTGAATGAAGTATCTGTACTGTATATTCAAGAGGAGTTCAATGACTCCTCCCCGCAAAGACTTCCAAGGGTTTTCTGACTACTCCCTACAACGAAATCAGATGGTTTTAGGTAGCTAAGTGAAAATTGTTTGTGATAAATAGAAAAAAAAATCAAAACTTAAACGGTCAGAAATAGAGGCTGGGCTGTTTCCAAAGATTTAGCTAAAAAACCAGTCTGGTTTAAAGCGTGGAGTTTTCGTACTGCCCACTTTTTTGCAATGTGTAGAAAGCGGTGGGGGAATCCCCGTTCATTTGGAAAGGTGCCAAGCGAGAAAGGTCGGAATTGAATTTAAGAAAATTTAGAATTAAAATGAAACTTTTTATCTTCATGGAAAATAATCACAATCATAGTATAACTTTTGTCTGAACTGAAGTGGAAAATTTTTATATTAGTTTGGGAAAATAGAAATGATCAATAACTTATTTCATTTTCATAGAGAAAATTCAGACTCGAAGTTAAACATTTCTTCACTTCTTTGAGAAAAATTAAAAATTTAAGTGAAACTTTTAATCTTCATATGAAATAATCAAAATCATAGTATAACTTTTCCTATCTTCTATGTAAAAATTTAGAACTGAACTTTAAATTTTTTATGTCATGGTGAACTTAAAACTGAAGTGGAAGCTTTTTATTTTATCTTGAGAAATTAGAATTGAATTGTGTTCGTTGGTAAAATTCAGAAGAGAACTTGAACTTTTCTATCTTCTATGAAAAATTTGGAAGTATTTTAAATTTTTTCATCTCTTTGAGAAAAATCTGAACTGAAGTGGAAAATTTGATATTATTTTTGGGAAAATAGAATTGATCAATAACTTATTTCATTTTCGTTAAGAAAATTCAGAATCGAAGTTGAACTTTTCTTCTTCCGGGAAAATATTTGGAACAGAACTTTAAATTTTTTCATCTCTTTGAGAAAGGTCGGAATTGAATTTAAGAAAATTTAGAATTATATCAAATTATAACTTTTTCTATCTTCTATGAAAAATTTGGAAGAATATTTTAAATTTTGTCATCTCTTTGAGAAAAATCTGAATTGTAGTGGAAAATTTTATATTATTTTATGTAAATAGAATTGATCAATAACCTATTTCATTTTCATTGAGAAAATTCAGAATCGAAGTTGAAATTTTGTTTTCCGGGAAAATATTTGGAACCTATCTTCTATGTAAAAATTTAGAACTGAACTTTAAATTTTTTATGTCATGGTGAACTTAAAAATGAAGTGGAAGCTTTTTATTTTCTCTTGAGAAATTAGAATTGAATTGTGTTCGTTGGTAAAATTCAGAAGAGAACTTGAACTTTTCTATCTTCTATGAAAAATTTGGAAGTATTTTAATTTTTTTCATCTCTTTGAGAAAAATCTGAACTGAAGTGGAAAATTTTGATATAATTTTGGGATCAATAACTTATTTCATTTTCATTAAGAAAATTCAGAATCGAAGTTGAACTTTTCTTCTTCCGGGAAAATATTTGGAACAGAACTTTAAATTTTTTCATTGCTTTGAGAAAAATCTGAATTGAAGTGGACAATTTTATATTATTTTAGGAAAATAGAATTGATCAATAACTTATTTCATTTTCATTAAGAAAATTCAGAATCGAAGTTGAACTTTTCTTTTCCGGGAAAATATTTGGAACAGAAGTTTAAATTTTTTCACCTCTTTGAGAAATGTCGGAATTGAATTTAAGAAAATTTAGAATTATATCAAAGTATAACTTTTTCTATCTTCTATGAAAAATTTGGAACAATATTTTAAATTTTGTCATCTCTTTGAGAAAAATCTAAATTGTAGTGGAAAATTTTATATTATTTTATGAAAATAGAATTGATCAATAACTTATTTCATTTTTCATTGAGAAAATTCAGAATCGAAGTTGAACTTTTCTTTTCCGGGAAAATATTTGGAACAGAACTTTAAATTTTTTCATCTCTTTGAGAATGAACTTAAAACTGATGTGGCCGAAAATTCAGATTTATATCAAAGTATAACTTTTTCTATCTTCTATGAAAAATTTGGAACAATATTTTAAATTTTGTCATCTCATTGAGAAAAATATGAATTGTAGTGGAAAATTTTATATTATTTTATGTAAACAGAATTTATCAATAACATTTCATTTTCATTGAGAAAATTCAGAATCGAAGTTGAACTTTTCTTTTCCGGGAAAATATTTGGAACAGAACTTTAAATTTTTTCATCTCTTTGAGAAAGGTCGGAATTGAATTTAAGAAAATTTTTCCTATCTTCTATGTAAAATTTTAGAACTGAACTTAAAATTTTTTATGTTATGGTGAACTTCAAGCTGAAGTGGAAGCTTTTTATTTTCTCTTGAGAAATTAGAATTGAATTGTGTTCGTTGGTAAAATTCAGAAGAGAACTTGAACTTTTCTATCTTCTATGAAAAACTTGGAAGTATTTTAAATTTTTTCATCTCTTTGAGAAAAATCTGAACTGAAGTGGAAAATTTTGATATTATTTTGGGAAAATAGAATTGATCAATAACTTATTTCATTTTCATTAAGAAAATTCAGAATCGACGTTGAACTTTTCTTCTTCCGGGAAAATATTTGGAACAGAACTTTAAATTTTTTCATCTCTTTGAGAAAAATCTGAATTGAAGTGGAAAATTTTATATTATTTTAGGAAAATAGAATTGATCAATAACTTATTTCATTTTGATTGAGAAGATTCAGAATCGAAGTTAAACTTTTCTTTTCCGGGAAAATATTTGGAACAGAACTTTAAATTTTTTCATCTCTTTGAGAATGAACTTAAAACTGATGTGGCCGAAAATTCAGAATCGAAGATGAACTTTTCTTCTTCCGGGAAAATATTTGGAACAGAACTTTAAATTTTGTCATCTCTTTGAGAAAAATCTGAATTGTATTGGAAAATTTTATATTATTTTAGGAAAATAGAATTGATCAATAACTTATTTCATTTTCATTGAGAAAATTCAGAATCGAAGTTGAACTTTTCTTTTCCGGAAAATTATTTTGAACAGAACTTTAAATTTTTTCATCTCCTTGAGAATGAACTTAAAACTGATGTGGTCGAAAATTCAGAATTATAGCAAAGTATAACTTTTTCTATCTTCTATGAAAAATTTGGAACAATATTTTAAATTTTGTCATCTCATTGAGAAAAATATGAATTGTAGTGGAAAATTTTATATTATTTTATGTAAATAGAATTGATCAATAACTTATTTCATTTTCATTGAGAAAATTCAGAATGGAAGTTGAACTTTTCTTTTCCGGGAAAATATTTGGAACAGAACTTTAAATTTTTTCATCTCTTTGAGAAAGGTCGGAATTGAATTTAAGAAAATTTATCCTATCTTCTATGTAAAAATTTAGAACTGAACTTTAAATTTTTTATGTCTTGGTGAACTTAAAACTGAAGTGGAAGCTTTTTATTTTCTCTTGAGAAATTAGAATTGAATTGTGTTCGTTGGTAAAATTCAGAAGAGAACTTGAACTTTTCTATCTTCTATGAAAAACTTGGAAGTATTTTAAATTTTTTCATCTCTTTGAGAAAAATCTGAACTGAAGTGGAAAATTTTGATATTATTTTGGGAAAATAGAATTGATCAATAACTTATTTCATTTTCATTAAGAAAATTCAGAATCGAAGTTGAACTTATCTTCTTCCGGGAAAATATTTGGAAGAGAACTTTAAATTTTTTCATCTCTTTGAGAAAAATCTGAATTGAAGTGGAAAATTTTATATTATTTTAGGAAAATAGAATTGATCAATAACTTATTTCATTTTCATTGAGAAAATTCAGAATCGAAGTTGAACTTTTCTTTTCAGGGAAAATATTTGGAACATAACTTTAAATTTTTTCATCTCTTTGAGAAAGGTCGGAATTGAATTTAAGAAAATTTATAATTATATCAAAGTATAACTTTTTCTATCTTCTATGAAAAATTTGGAACAATATTTAAAATTTTGTCATCTCTTTGAGAACAAAACCATCTGATGTAGTCACGGCTATGTTTGATCAAGAAAATATCTGAATGCATTTAAGGTATAGTATGAATGGCTTGCAAAAAAAACTAAAATACTAATACTATTAAAAACTCACTGCACTACAAAACCATCTGATGTAGTCACGGCTTTGTTTGATCAATAAAATATCTGGATTAATTTAAGGCATAGTATGAATGGCTTGCAAAAAAAACACGAACATACTACTACTAGTAACAAATCACTTCACTACAAAACCATCAGATGTGATCACGATTATGTCAAAAAACACGAAAATACTACTACTAGTAACAACTCACTGCACTACAAAACCATCTGATGTAGTCACGGCTATGTTTGAGCAAGAAAATATCTGAATGCATTTAAGGTATAGCATGAATGGCTTGCAAAAACACGAATATACTACTACTAGTAACAACTCACTCCACTACAAAACCATCTGATGTAGTCATGGCTATGTTTTATCAAGAAAATATCTGAATGCATTTAAGGTATAGTATGAATGGCTTGCAAAAAACATGAAAATACTACTACTAGTAACAACTCACTGCAATACAAAACCATCGTATGTATTCATGGATATTTTTGAAAAAGAAAATATCTTAATTAATTTAATTCATATGTTTTAGTGATTGCAAAAAAAAAACACGAAAATACAAATAATATTAACAATTAACAGAAATAAAAAAAATAAATAAGTAGTCAAGGATATTTTTGATAAAGAAAAAATATTAATGCATTTTATTTTTATTATGAATGTCCTTTAAAAAAAACAAAAAAAATACTACTAGTAACAACTCACTGCACTGCAAAACCATCTGATGTTGCCACGGCTATGTTTTATCAAGAAAATATCATACATACCTATGAAACGCTAAGATATTCAGCTCAGAAAAGTAAAAAATAGCAACCCCCGCATCCCAAATCATAGATTTCAGACAACACACACCAACGAAAGACTAAGAAATCTAGCTCTGAAAAGTCCAACTAGCAAACTACACATCCCAAATCATAATTTTCTGACAACACCCACCTATGAAAGGGTAAGAAATCCAGCACAGAAAAGTCAAAAATAGCAAACCACCCATCCCAAATCATAGGTTTCAGACAACACATACCTATTAAAGACTAAAAAATCCAACTCCGAAAAGTCAAAAAAAAACATCTGATGTAGTCACGGCTATGTTTTATCAAGAAAATATCTGAATGCATTTAAGGTATAGTAGGAATGGCTTGCAAAAAACACTAAAATAATACTACTAGTAACAACTCACTGCACTACAAAACCATCTGATGTAGTCACGGCTATGTTTTATCAAGAAAATATCATACACACCTATGAATGGCTAAGAAATCCTGCTCAGAAAAGTAAAAAAATAGAAACCCACACATCCCAAATCATAGATTTCAGACAACACACACCAACGAAAGACTAAGAAATCTAGCTCTGAAAAGTCCAACTAGCAAACTACACATCCCAAATCATAATTTTCTGACAATACACACCTATGAAAGGGTAAGAAACCCAGCTCAAAAAAGTCAAAGCAAACCTCCTATCCCAAATCATAGGTTTCAGACAACACATACCTATGAAAGACTAAGAAATCCAACTCCGAAAAGTCAAAAAGAGCAACTCATACACCCTAAAACACAAGTTTCAGACAACATTTACCTACGAACGACAGGAGCCCGGGGAGGGCCTTTGAGGGTCTGAGGGGGGCCATGAGGGCTGGGTGGTCCTTTGGGAGCTTGGGGGACATTTGTGGACGGGGGGCTTCTTTCTGGTTGGGGGTAGGGGTATCGCACCCCTTGGGGTTGGGGGGTTCCTTCGGGGTGGGGGTGGGGGGATCGGAGCCCTTTGGGGTTGAGGTAGGGGACCTCACAACACTGTTCAAATGGAACTAGTGTATTATAACGACCACAGAGTTTCACCCTCAAATCCTCTTCTAAAATCATCTTTTAAATCATCTTTTAAAATGTCTCTAACTGTTTCACCGAAATAATTCCCTAAAATAATAATTTGTTCTGAAAAGATAAAATAAAGCCTTAAAAAGTATTATAATGGGAAATCAGGAGCCTGTGGGGCACCGGGGGTCCTTTGGGAGCCCAGAGAACCGTTGAGGACCGGGGGCTTCCTGCGGGGTTGGGGGGGGGGGGGTGGATCCCTGTGGGGTTGTGTAGGGCGACCTCAAAACAATGTTCAATTGGAACTTGTCTATTTTAATGAGCACAGAGTTTCACGCTCAAGTCTTCTTCTAAAGTCATCTTTAAAGTAATCTTTAAGATTGTCTCTAAGTGTTGCACCTATATTAGTCCCTAAAATACTAATTTTTTCTGAAAATATATAATAAAGCCTTAAAAGTTTTAAGAGGGTGGCGCAGGAGCCTTTGGGGCGCCGGGGGCCCTTGGGGGGCCTGGATACCCTTGGAGAACGGGGTGCGTCCTTGGCGTGGTGGGGAGGGGTATTGAAACCCTTTTTGGTTGGGGTATGGGACTTCACAACACTGATCAAATGGAACTTGTTCATTATACCTACCAGAGAGTTTCACCTTCAAATTCTCTTCTAAAATCACCTTTTAAAATGTCACTATACCCTCCATGTAACTGAACCCTTGTATAACCGAAACCCTGTACAACTGAACCCCCGTGCTACTGAACTCTCGTGCTACTGAACCCTCGTGCAGCTCAACCAAATTTAACTAAACCCCCGTGTAACTGTACCCCTTTAACTGAACCATCGTGCAACTCAACCCTCCATGCAACCCATGATTTCTCATAGGCCACTGGGCTAATTTGGCTTTTGTGTGTGCCCCCATTGTTTTTGTGTTGGTTCCATTGTAACTGAATCCCCGTGTAACTGAACCCCAAGCAAGTGAACCCCCATGTATCTGAACCCTCGTGCAAGTGAGACCTCTTTAACTGAACCCCTGTATGACAATACTTTTCAAACGTTACTTGTGTATTATACAGACCACATCGTAGAGATAAAGCTAGGTCAAGTCACAATGTCATTCTATATTATTTATATCCTCATTAAGGACATTCAGAGCAGAGTTACACAAATGGAATATCATTTTTGCAAATTGAGTTAGTTTTATGCGAACGATTAAAGTTTTGGCAAATCAAGATAGCTTTACGCAAATGAAATATCATTGTTACCACAAATAATACATGCGACACTGATGAGTTATCAGATAGCTATAACTTACAGGTTATTAACACGTTTGACCAGTTTTGATTGGAATTTGTATTTTTTGCCAGAAGAAAGATCATGGATACATGTTTATTTATTTATTTTTTTTTTAAACTGGTTTTTTTTCAAGGAAGCCCATAACACATTGCAGAAACCCGTCTAACGCAATCAGATTCAGGACTGTGTATTTCTGCTAAGCCAATGTACCGTTCCTAGTAATAGATGAATGACCCTGGTAAGGCAAAAAATGCGTGTTAGCTCATAAAAAACCCGTCTGCTAAGCCAATGTACTGTTCCTAATAATAGATGAATGACCCTGGTAACCCAATTACTTGAAAATTTACACATATATCCACGTGTAATTCAATGTAAATTTTCAATGCATTGGGGCATTATATATATATAAATAAATGAAACCGGCTATAGTAATTCAACATATCCAAAACATATTATTTTTAAGGAATCTATAGAAAAAAGTTTGCATTTATTTCTTTGGTCATATTTGTTATTTTTGATGTTTTTCATGTTTAAAAAAAATCATTAATCTACTTTGGTAATACAATGAAAAAGCAGCAATAAAAAAAAAATCTTAAGTTAAAGAACTTAAGTTACTAAGGATACTAAAAATAAAATCCTATTCTTCTAACTGAGTAAGTGGAAACTACACTGCCATAAATCTAAGACGTGCTTTAATGTGGATATTGTTATCATTATTTAAGATTAAACGTCAAATTATTAGTTAATTGACTTACCTACAAATACATCTTTTTATGAAGACCGATTATTCTATTCTGCTATGCTGTATTTATCCCTTTAGTTGTATTGATATACCAATACATAGTTGTATTGGTGCATCAATACATAGTTGTATTGATACATCAATACATTTAGTTGTATTGATACATCAATGCATCTTTTGCTGTATTGATATATCAATAGAATCCTTCCTTTTTTCTTATTAAAAAAATATAACTTTTGTTACTTAATATTTACATATTCCCACTTGCTTATATTTTTTCAATAGCATGACTGAACATGATTGTTGTATTACCCCATTGATTTTTGAGTTGATCGACAATCAGCTGCAGATAAATTGTTGAAATACACGTTTGTTTGGGCTTGTTTGTAAACAAGAAAAGTTTAGACTTACATCATTTCACAATTCAATTTTGACAACATTGGAGATAATTCACGCATCGAAAAAATCTCAATAATTGTATAACAACCAAAAAAAATCTTATAAAATATCCGTTTTCAGGTATGAACAGACCGAATATGGAACCAGGGGCAAAAAATGTTTTCATTTTGATGTCCTTGTGACTTATAGCAACTATTTCTAAAGTATTATTTTCCAAATGGTCTCTTATCTATAAATCGTTTATGCAATATTTAAAAATGGGTAGATGGGTTGCTTTGAAAGGTCTGAAGAGCACCAACCCTCAGAAAAATCACAAGGTTGTCAATTCAAAAATACATTCCTTTAATTTCTGACACTACTAAATTCTGGGATTTTTTCTTTCCCTCCCCATACAGATTTATGACCTTTATTGTCTTAATTACGAGCATAAAAATGCAGTTATTTAATTGTTAAAAAAAAATAAAGAGATGCCTCGCTCTTTACGCTAAAGCTTTTATTGTTTAAAAAAAGAGTTGTGAGAAAGTCAAACTTTAGCGTAAAGAGCGAGGCGTTGAGGAGGGCACAGCCCCTTTCATATACGGAATAATTTCTGTTCGTTTTAAGATTTAATGTCGCTCCTTACTTTCAGTTTAAAAAACTTTTTTTTTATTTAAAGGCTGCAAAAGCGGGGGTTTGGGGGGCGGTAGCCCCCCAACTGTGCCTCCTAATCCCTGTACGTTTTAAGGTTCGACCTTGTAACTCAGCCTCTTTAACTCTTTAGAAAACGTAGTTTTTTCAAATAATTTCTGCACGTTTTTGTACAGTTTATTACTTATTATTGCTCCTTGTAACTCAGCCTCTTTAACTCTTTAGAAAACGTATTTTTTTTCAAATAATTTAAAAAAGAAACTGGGTTTCTTTTTAAAGTTTGAATTCAGTATTAAAAAAATTGCTCTGATGGAGAATCGAACCCAGGTTTCCCGCCTGCAAGTCGGGAGTGTAACCGCTAGACTATACAGACACAACAGTAATTGTTTTTTAGTATATGGAAGCTATTTTCGACGCAAGCAAATTCCCAAAAAACTTGATATTTGGTTTTTAGAAAACAGGGAAGGAGTGATCAGATTGAGCTGAAATTGCGAGGATAAGCTCCCAGGCCCCAGGAAAGATTATCTTCCGAATTTCAGCCCGTTAAAGGGGGGTTGTGGTCGAAAAAATTAACATGGGCTAATATAGGAAAACAAGGTTTTTCGTAAATGTAAATTCGGGGGGTGTTTTTTTCAGTCTGAAAATATCAAAAGGCCCTAACAGGTCAAATTCTGCTTCGAATGAGTCCTCATGCACCCGGATCTGTTGCCAACTGTGGCCTGTAGGCGTGGCTAAGAAAAAAAAAGAAATGAACTTTAAGTGGCTATATTTGGTTTTTTAAAACAGGGAAGGAGTAATCGGATTGAGCTGAAATTTCGAGGATAAGCTCCCGGGCCCTAGGAAAGCTTAACTTCTAAATTTCAGCCCAATCGGACAACGTTAAAGGGGGCTGTGGTGGGAGGGTCCAAACTTCCGGCCCAGTTTACCCCATGAAGATAAAGTCGGAGGAGGATGAAATTTTGCAAGTTTCTTAGTTTGAGCTTGGGCTACAAAATGCAATTACCGCCGTCTCTCTGCGACCTCTAGGACCTGAAATCGCTTAACAGTGTGGTGGGTCGCCTCTTTATAGAGGCACAAGTGTGCCTCCTTGATTTGTGCAAATAAAAGACCATTTTATTGTTAAATAATTTATATAGGCCAAAAGCCAAGTAAGAGGCTGGCAACTCCCCGAAGTTGGGAAAAAATGTCAAGGACAAGGTTAAAAGCAGAAGATAATGCAGAAAGAAATCACGAGCATGCAATGGCCGAGAGGTCAACCTCTACCAAGTTAAGGATATCTTGCGTTATGATACCAGCTCGTAACCTGAGAGCCGAAATATCCTATTCCGTAAGGAATCAAATTTTTGAGGTCTTCTACCACCTAGTATGCCCAATAGTCTGTGGGGGAATTCTGTATGACTCTCTGTTGCCAAGCAACAAAAAATTACAGTTTTATCCCGATTGACGTGTCAGCACTTTTCCTGAGAGTGAAATTATAGTTTAAGTAAAGTTATCCTACGATACCCTGCTCATGTGTTTTTACTATAATTGGTTGCCGAAGAAAAAATTACTTTGATTTAACATTATTAACTGGACTATAGGACCTTCAAAAAGAACCGTTCAATATCTTGATTTTATCTCTTAGTTTCCAACAGCTTTTAATTCATTCTATTTCTCCCTATTTTTCCCTTCCTTTTCTTGCATTTTAGGATTCTTTTTACGTCTTTTTTCTTCTAGATTCTTTGGGTGGGAACTCCTACACACTGATGATTGCTTGTGTGGGACCAGCAGACTATAACATGGAAGAGACTATTTCAACAATACGCTACGCAGATCGAGCTAGACAAATAAAGAATAAGCCTATTAAGAATCACGATCCTTTGCAGATGGAAATTGTCACTCTTAAAAAACATGCAAGTTTTGACTCTATTTCTCTTTAGCTTTTATGCACTTGACTGATGCTGCATTTTTAAAAAGTTTATTCACTTTCAAAATTTACATTTTTTTTTTATTTTGGAAATATATTCAAAAACGTTTTCTTGAGATTTTTCAACAAGACTTATTTGGAATACGAACAACTTCTTTTAGATGAAGCAGGAAAGCTGGAATCCACATGATATTGCAATGTAATCATTAAACAAAATTGAGTGCTAAATGACAGAACTTACTTTAAGAGCCTCTATCATCTTGTAATTTTGACGGGTTTCAGCCCCCCCCCTCCATGTCCTTGCGCCCTAATATGTTTCTAGAAAAAGATGAAAGTACGATATTTTTTCGTTGCTATTTTATGTATCAATGCCTAAAATATAAAAAGAAAATTTTGCTCATGAATTCCGGAAAATAAAATCCGTCCTGAATAGTTTTTCCATTTCAAAATCGACAAATTTGATTCAAAACCAGTAATATCTTCCTTTTCATGGTTCTCAGCTGTCTGACTTGTTTAGATAGTCCGTTTAGCATGAACAGACAGACTCGCACTAGATGTGAAAAAACCCAGCTTATCTGACAATCAGATTTTTATCTGGGTCCGAATCGTAACCCAAAGTTTTAAAGCAATTTTCCGAATGCTCTAGTTTGCCCTCAATTCCCAAGTTTTCTGTTTATTTTAGTTTTGATAAAACAAATGATAAAAATCATATTATTTTAATTCATATGCAATTAAAACGAAATGAAAGCGCAGTAATACATAAAGAATTAGGTTAAGACAGTAATCATTGATAATTTTTCTTTTTTACATAGACTAATAGAAGTCTAACTGTTTTGACCTCAGATTAGGAAGTCTCTTTTTTCTTTTTTCTTTTTTTTCCCTTGACAAAAGATTATGAATGTGAAGCCAACATACTCGGACTTTTATTACATTATGCATAAGTTTTTTTTAGATTATGTATAAAGAGCGGGGTCTCTGGAATTATTTAAATTTTTATGACTAGTTAATATCAAAATAAGTAATAACTCACCTGAGCGTGGCTATTCTTCAAGCCTACTGTAGTCTGTAGTCCCCTCCCTTCCTATGCTCGGAAAAATGTTAGAAAACTAGTGATTGATGTTTCGTTTTGGTTGTAATGTTTTTTCTTCTTTCTTTTTTCTATACCTCTATCGTGTCTTACAAGACTTTGTAGTTTGTTATTCCTCATAAACGCTATTCATTTATTTTGGGCTTTTTAAAGAGGACGAGCGCCCTTGTTTATATTAGCTATATAGGGGACGGTTTTCGCTTCCCTTAAAACCCTAAAAAGAGACCCGGGGTCTCCAGTAAAGCGAGGAGAATATACCAAAATACACAAAAATGGTATATTTTAGCCGTAACACTGTTTTCAGACTAGTGATGAACGATTAATTGGAATGGGATAACTGGGGATTCTATTAGAATCAGAGTCGAAATCGCAACTCGATTTTATGGGCAAGAAACCTTTGTCTCTGAAGAAACAGTTCGACGCCTCTATTTATTCTGACTTATACGACGTTTCAGTTTCTTGTTTCTCGTAAATGTTCTTCTATATATTTTTGATCTTTTCGTAGAAGAAAAAAGTTCCCTTACTTTCCCTATTAATATACTTATACTCGCATTCATCCATCATCATTAAATTCTGATATGTCATGTTGGGATATCATTTTGAGAATGTTTTCCATTGTTATCACATTATGTAGTCGAAGCTCCTGTAAAATAACTAGCCATGATTTAAAGTTCTTATTGAATTCTTCCCCAGGTCACTCAGCGTTTCCCTAGGTAGCGATTGGGGAACGCCCTACATATATGTTGGGTACCTCCATACGAGTCGTGGACCAAAGAGGGACCTTGTCCTTGGAGGTGCATAATAGAAACTGGGGCACCCTCTCCCGAGCCATAAATACAGATGGATGAGGAAGAAGGCCCCTCAAATTTACACTCAACAAGGCCCACCGGCGTGTCAACACATCCCATGAGATACAAACCTTCACCCAGTAATGGATTAAATTGCGTGGTGAAGCAGAACACCATCGTGGGAGGATCCTCTTTAGGGGGATAACTGCGGTAGGGCGTAAGATCCAGATCTATGGACAACGGCCTCTGCATCTGCAAAGGGTTGCCTCGACCCTTTCGGGGTCGAGGCAGGGTACCTCGACCCCACAAAGGGTACCTGCTAGACTGGGGACCTTGCGGTCAACTCTATTCTCACTTGATGAGTGGTGTCCCTCGAAGACATTATAGCCTAGTAAACGACATAGCATTCGCACCGGATTCTGATTAATGAATAGTTCTTCTAGGCTTGGTCTGTTTTGAAGGTTTTTTTGGGCTGAAAAACCTCTTCCTAGCTATTTTATTTACTATCGGTTGCCTCCCCGTAGTAGCATATCCTAGCCTAGGTAAATTTGGTGTAGGAAAAGAAAAATGTAATGGCTACAGACTTTTGCAATTTTGTAGATATAACAATCTAGTTATAACCGATACAGTGATTGGCCATAAAATGGCCCATAAGTTGAGATGATATTCACATGATGGTAAGACAGCAAACCTTATTGGATCATGTTATAGTAAACCGAAGACTGGAAGGATCAATACAAGATACTAGTTGTTTTGTGAGGAAGAATTAGCAACAGTACTAAAGGGATTAAAAAATAATAAGGCTCCAGGTGCTGATACTGTGGTGAATGAGTTTCTTAGATATGGTGGCTCTGAGGTTAAAAATAAGCTACTGAAGATTTTGAATATGATTTTTGAAAAAGGGAAAGTACCTAACAATTTTAGGAAAACCTTAATTAACCACTTAATAAGAAAGATGATAAGAGTGAGGGTCGTAATTATCGAGATATTAGTCTGGTCTCTGTAGGTAGCTACAGCGTGTCCCCAGGTAGCGATAGGGGAACGCCCTACATACAGGTGGAGGAGGAAGAAGGCCCCTCAAATGTATACTCAACAGGGCCCACCGGCGTGTCAACACATCCCATGATATACAAACCTTCACCCAGTAATGGATTAAAATGCTTGGTTCGCCGGTTTTTGGCACGTTTTGAAGAATAATCTTCCTATTCTTCCAAATTTTTTTAAATGTGAAAAAAAAACCACTCTGAGCCTTGGCTATTCTACTTTTAACATCTTCACTGCTCCCACCGTCTTTACTAATAATACTACCAAGGTAAGTGAAGCTGCCCACCTGATCTATCTTTTCGTTATCCAACGTCACCTTTTCATCCTCAATCATTCCGAGCCTTAGAGTATACTTGTTTACCTACACGTATACTTGTTTACGTGCACACATGGGTCGCACGTTTGAATCGCCCGTTGACTGAAATTAGAGACCCTGAAATTAGGGAAGTATATGATCTTTTAAGTTTGCTATTGGCTTAAATAAGCAAGCCACTCCTTTCTACGATCATCTGTGCTTCACAATTGTTGTGAAGCCTATTCGTGTAGAAACACGAATAGACGCAAACCTAACGATTTTAAGAAAACCTTAATTAAACCACTGTATAAGAAAGATGATACGAGTGAGTGTCGTAATTATCGAGGCATTAGTCTGGTCTCTGTAGGTAGCAAATTATTTAGTAATATGATACTTTTTAGACTGAGAGATGTTGTAGACAAAGTTTTAAGAGAAGAACAGCGTGGTTTTAGAAAAGGTGGAGGATGTGTCGACCAAATTTTCACTCTTAGGTTAATAATTGAGAAGTGCCTTTGTTGTCAAACACCTTTGGTCTTCAGGTTTATAGATTGTGAGCAAGCGTTCAATTTTGTTGATAGAAGAGCTTTAGCAAAGGTCTTATCCTGGTATGGTATACCAGACAAATACATTAAAGTGATTAGTGCTATATACGGGAATAACACTGCTGCGGTTAAGGTTGGAAATGAGGTTAGCAACTGGTTTTGTATTAAATCAGGAGTTAAGCAGGGTTATGTTGTCTCCCCTTTTATATGGATCATTTAGTTGGATTTTGTCTTAAGGAGCACAGGAAAGGCAATGGGAGACCCCAAAATCAAATGGAGAGAAAAAACTATCCTGGACGTGGATTTTGCTGATGATTTAAGCATCCTAGATGAATAATGAATGAACTTTTAGAGATTTTGCGAGTTAAGGGTGCTAGAATAGGATTGAAAATTAATGTTAAAAAGACTGTTAAAAAGACTAGGAAGATTAGTCTGCAAGCCAAGATTAGAGTATTGGAAGGTACAGTGATGACGGTGAGCAAATATGGCTCTGAATCATAGGCGATCCAAAAAGCGGATGAAGAATTACTAGATATTTTCCAGAGAATTTGCCTACGGATTTTTCTGGGTTCCCCGGCTGAATGACCGTATTTCAAACTGTAGGCTGTACGAAAAATGTAGTTCAATCCCACTTTTTAGGGCTATAATGGAAGAGAGGTTGACATGGCTGGGGCACTTTCTGTGGATGAAGGATGACAGATTGCCGAAGATTGTCCTTTCTGACCAACCGTCTAGGGCTGAACGGACTGCAGGTCTTCCTCGTCTGGGTTAGGAGGATGTCATAAGAAAGATTTAAAGGAAATAGGAACTTCCTCGGAGGGTTTAAAGAGAGGCTTTGAATAGATTGGGATGGAGGAGGAGCGCGTTTAGCTGTGTTGGCCTCAGGCAGTTTGGTGCTGTGCTGAGTTGTTAATAGTAGTTGTAGTATGCTACCTCACCACAGTTTGCTCTGAATAATTTTACAAAATTAGTTCTATTTCTTTTTTTTTTAGTTGGAATGTATTTATTTTGTTTGTTTTTTTTTATATATTTTTCTTGTTTTTTCTTCCTTTTTCATAATGTTCCATTGAAATTATTCTTTTCATTCTCTCATTTACAGTTAAAACCACGCTTACAGTAATTATCTGTTATTATATTTTCATTTCAATTCACTTATTGAAATAAATTTCAACTAATTATGATTTTTACTTTTTATTTCTTTTCAGCTGATTATAAGTGAAGAGGCGAAGACTGTTTCTTGCGTAGATGAGTCGTCAAAGAGGTAATCAAAAGTGAAACCTTCCCCAGAACCTATAATCTGGACTTGCGGATGATCTTTGATGGTTTCAATACATGGGACAAATCCCTGATCTAGCTATTTTTGCAAAAACGGCCGGATTCTTAGAGCAACCCTTACAGGAATGTCCTTTTCTTTTTTCTCAGACATTGACAATCTCAGACAAGCAATTTTAAATTTTTTTCCGTTAAAATTTTCGCAACTTGGTCGCTGAGTCGAATGCTGAATGGAATCAAGGAATCTGCAAGAAAAATTTCATAATGGTATACTTTAATTTTTTAGTTCAGTTCAAAATGTACATTCAATTTTTTTTTTCTTGGATAGAATTACTAGTTTCATTGGTGTTTAATTTTTATCCAAAAGCTTGAAACCCCCTTCCTTTAAATAAGGATGATAAAAACAGGATCCTGAAGGTGTAATAACGTAATTGATGAAGCGATTAATTTTCGAAGTTTCAAAATAATCTTTGTAACAAGGAATTTCAATAACAAGTTTCAAACCAGTGAAAACTAAGACTTCTGGCCCATTTTTAGACAACCCTTGCCCCTGAATCGTGTTTTGTATACTATGAGACCCTTGGTCCAGGAAGTTGTTCCAAGACGCTCGGAAGAAAAATTTGGAAACCGTCGGGGAAACATATATTTTTCTTTTTAATTAGCTATTGCGTGTTGGGGTCCCCTAGCTGCAGGGACTTAGAGATATAAGTTTAAAGTTGATCATAAAAACAGTGTTTGTCCATTTTCAGGCCATTTTAACTTCTAAAACAAGATCACCCAAATAAGTCACATTGCTTGGACATTTCAATCAACTACTATATCTAGTGAGGTGGTAAGTCTACAAATCTTTCATAAAAAAAATTGACACACATACTGAAAAAACCCTCAAACCAAAATTCAGCGTAAACAACCCTTAAATTGAGCGTTAACCTAGAAAGAAAGCATAAATTGAAAGATGACGCAACAAACACAGCCCGAAACAGTTCCAAAGATATTGCTTATTTGCTCTTTTGACAACCTGCATACGGATGACAGGTTGTCAACCGTACAACATAAATTTTCAGAAATATTCTCTTAAAATTTTACCTTCATACCCTTAGGCATAATTGTAATCGTACTCAAACCAGTAGTATAACTACTCAACTTAATATAATTAGCCATTGCCATGATATGGTCAATTTGATCTTTTGATAACCTGTATATTCATACACTTCTTGAAATTTCCATCTTAATGCTCTTAACTTTAAAAGTAGTTGCAACAGAAGTAGTAGTTTGAGAAATAGTAATAGTAGTAGTAGAACTAGTAAATATTGCAGTAGTAGTGGTATTAGCATTAATGTGCACATACTGCCTTTTGGTCAATTGATCTTCACCTTTAGATATTCTCTGAGAGTTCCAGCTAAAGAAACGAATCAATTCTTAAGATACACTATTTTGATAATCTTAATGCAGGTAGTGTCTTTGGTTAGTTTGACTTTGCAATCAATATTCTTTTAAATTTTACCTTCATAGACTTAGCCTTAATAGTACTGTTATCACAGTATTTTCGGTAATAGTAGAAGTAGATGCAGTATTAGTGTTGTATTAGTAGTAGTACCACCAGTAGTTGGTAAGTTGAGCATCGCTTTCATGATTAACCTTGGTGATTAACCTCGGAAGTTTAACCTTGAAACGTTAAGCCGTTCCAAAATATTGTTGATGCTCAGTTTTGACACCCTTTTGACGCCTCTTTCACCTTAATACTCTAAGCTTTACAAGTCGTTGCAATTGAAGTAGTAGTTGGAGTAGTTTAGTAGCAGAAGTAGCATAAGTAAAATTAGCAGCGGTATTAGTGTTGGCAGTGACATACATATATTACCTTTTTGTGAATTGATCTTCCCCCTTAAGTATTCATGGGAAGTTTCAACTTAATACCAAAATCAATTCTTGAGATAAACCTTTTGACAATATGCACACGCAAAGTGTGTTTTGATTTAGTTTAAAAATCTCCCTCAATATTCTTTCAAATTTTCACCTTCATACTTGTAGACTTAATTGTGCTAGTATCATAGTAGTGGTGGTAGTAGTAGGAAAAGTGGTAACAGTACTAATGCTTGATCAAACAGTTCGTGGTAACAAACTGTAAGTAAGGAGCGACCTGGCTCAATAATAACCGAAATTCTTTCATCAAGTTTAGTCAAACCCATCAAAAGTTACGCGCCTGAGAAAATTTGCCTGATTTTCGAAAAAAGAGGGGAAAACCCCCTAAAAATTATATAGAACCTTAATGAAAATCACACAATCAGATTCAGCGTATCAGAGAACCCTACTGTAGAAGTCTCAAGCTCCTATCTGCAAAAATGTGGAATTTTGTATTTTTTTGCCAGAAGAAAGATCACGGATGCGTGTTTATTTATTTATTTGTTTTAATTTTTTTTAAACAGAAGTGATCGTATCGACCCAGAGGTCCAGAATATCGCGGGAGGGTTGATTAAAACGAAAATTAAAGGTCTAGTGCACTTTTTAAGTGAAAAAAAATGGAGGATAACTAGGCCCCCTCCCACGCTAAGGTTTTACAAAAGTCACCCTATGACAATTGTCAGCTAGCTGTTTTGTTCAGCATGGTAGAAAATATACTAAATCTTACTCTTAGGATAACTTAGTCACCCACTGTCCTCGGGTGAGGGCTAAAAGTTATTAAAGTTACCACAGTTTGAAATGTTTTTGGGTTTTTGGGGTTTTAGCTAGCCTTGTGATGGGGGATTTTTGTGTTATGTGTTGGTGGGGGGGGGGTTGCGGTCCGGGGTGGTGTGTGGTGATCTTTACACTGATGAATGAAAAGTTCTCTGAAGGGGGCGCAAGAGGTAAAATCATTATTTAAAAAACGATCAGACATTGAATAAAAAAAGTTAGTAAAATGAAAGTAAGTAGAAAAAAAAAAAATAAAAAAGAACAGATATTATTAAAGAGATAAATTTTTTCACCCCTAGTCCAGACATTGATCTATAATAAAAATATGTTTTAGTACTGTCATAAGGGCTACTTTTTATAATTATCTTCATTTTGGAGTAAGGGGTCATTTTTATAGTATTGGAACAAAATTCGGACTTCAGCGTCAAAAGTGAGGTATTGACTAGGTGGCGAATCCCCTAATATACATAAAAAATCATATGAATAGAGAATGTTGTTGCGTAGGTTAATTCGTAATTTAATTATATTTATTACTAATAAAAGAGTTCTTAAATAACCTTAAACAACTTTCGAGAAAGCCATTTAACCAACTAAAATTAAAATGAATATTTACTTTTTTTTTTAATTAGGCTTTTAATTTTATTAAAACTAAAAAAGTTAAATAATTAAAATTATTTAAAAAATTAAATTAAAAAAAAAAGTTTTTTTTAAACTTAAAGTAAGGAGCGATAATAAAACTTAATACCAACAGAACTTAGTACATTTATGACAGGGGACTGTCCCCTCCTCAAAGCCTCGCTCATTACGATCCCGTTAGACTCTATCAAAAAATGGTGTGAAAATGAATAAAATTGATCGAACTTATAGAGGACATGAGGAGGGGCCCGCCCGGGTCATCGCCTGACTAATTTATGGTCGGTTTTTTTAATGGTGATACTTAATTACATTTTAAAAGAAATAATTTTTTTATTAATTTTTTTTGTAGATAGAGAAGTAGAAGCAGCATTAATATAATTATTAAAAACAGCTCCAAAAATATTGCTGTTACGCCCGTATCAGCACTCTGTATACACATAGTATGTTTTGATTTAGTTCAAATTTTCCCTCAACGTTTCCTCAGATATTTTTTTCAATATCATCAGCCTTAGTAGCACTCGCTACAGTAGTAGTAGTTATAGTGATAGTAGGGGTAGTAGTAATAGTACTTATGGTAGCAGTAGAAGTAGCAGCAGTTGTAGGAGTAGCATCATGAACATTTCCTTTTTAGTAACAAATTAATTGATAAAACTATTTACACAAAATAATTTTTTCAAATAAAATTAAATAACTCAATTAAACAATACATCATAACAAACAAAATCAACTACTCGCCAATGATTTAAACTACAACAAAACCCTTTCGATAAATGACTTAACCACACAACAACCAAAAAATACAATAAATTGCATATTCAAACTCAAAATGTGCCGACAATAGCATAAGTTGTGCTCAAAACCGGTATGGCTTTCCAGGGGAGGCATAGCATAGCATACATTAAATACGTAACCTAACCTAACCTATGTACCTTTTCTCCCCCTAAACCCCAAAAACAAATAGTTTAAACATCGTAAGCGCAATGAAATCCACGCTTTGCAATGCATTACCCTAAAGCCAGTTAACCCGTCTGGCCGGTTTTTCGTGACTGGTCTCCTTGTAGACCCATATAATGCGTAAGTACCCTAAATTACGTTGTAAATTACAAGTTTATCTGATGAAATTCTTACAAGCTAGTTTTGACTCATCAAAGTGTTAAGGTCTTACAAACAGAAGATTGAAGAAAGGGCTTTGATGACAATTTCATCCAAATCCTTTAATAACTGATCACAGTTGAATCAAGAAACCTGTTTGCAAACTGTAACGGCCTAAGAGGTAACATCAGAGTGGTGCATAATCAAGCTACATAAGCATCTAATATGGTGCAAAACAATAATCCGATTCTTATGGTTCCTTCCAGTCATTAAATGAAAAAAACTACTTTTTTAAACTGAAAGTAAGGAGCGACATTAAAACTTAAAACGAACAGAAATTATTCCGTATATGAAAGGGGCTGTCCCCTCCTCAACGCCTCGCTCTTTACGCTAAAGTTTTTTATTGTTTTCAAAAATAAAGGTGTTAGACCGAGTCAAACATTAGCTTAAAGAGCGCGGCGGTGAGGAGGGGCCAGCCCCTTTCCTATAAGGAATCCATTCTGGTCGGTTTAAGTTTTAATGTCGCACTCCTTACTTTCAGTTTAAAAAACATGTTTTTTTATTTAATTTTTTATTTAATCTCACATGAATTTCACGGTTTAAGCTAGAAAAAGCAGCCACTGTCACCCGTGAGTACTCTTCCATGACTACATCTGAGTCATCACTTTCAGAGGAAGAAAGAAGCTCTTCTAGAATACATCTCATCTCTGAGTCAGCTGTACCTGCCATTTTGCCAAACACGCATTCTTGATTCTTTTTCTGGCAAAAATACAAAATCCCACAGTTTTGTAGATGGGAATTTTGGTTCTTCTACAAGAGGGTTCTTGGATACACTGAATTTGATGGTGTAATTCTCTTTAGATTAGTTGACTTCTAAGGGGTGTTTTCTCTCTTTTCGACAATTAAATAAAAAAAAAAAAAACAAGTTTTTTTATCTGACAGTAAGGAACGGCGTTAAAAATTGAATCGTACAGAAATTAGTTAGTATACGAAAGGGTGCTGTCCCCGCCTCAATGCCGCGCGCATTAAGCTAAAGATTTTGATTGTTTAAAAAAAAATAGAGTTGTGGGAAAGTCAAACTTTAGCGTAAAGAGCGAGGTTGCCAGGGAAGGGGTACACGCTTTGAACTGCCCATTGTTCACATATAGTATTGGTTATTGGGAAGTATACGGATACCTTTCGGCGGAGAGTGAGGGGGGGTGTGGGAGGAGATCTTTACAGAGATATTTTCTGTCGGGGAAGGTATTTTCCATGGAAGGGGAACTGGAATTCCCGGTATTATTAAAAAATCGATCAGAAATTAAATAAATAAAAGCAAATTTTTCTACTGAAAGTAAGGAACAACATTAAAACTTGCAGGAACAAAAATTATTACGCTTAATAGATTGCCCCTCTTCAATGCCTCGTACTTTACGCTAAAGTTGTTTTTACAACTTAAAAAAATCTTCGTATTCTAATTAAACGAATCTTGTGTTTCAGGAGTCATTCCTGAATGATTGAAACAAAACGTCAAACTTTCGTAAAGGGCATGATATTGAGGTGAGGACAACTTCCTTGGTATGGGTAATAATTTCTGTTACAATCTTACCTATTATTGACAAAAAGATATTGAAACTCACACAAAAAGTTGAAGGCTTCGACTGTTAGTTAAAACGCTCCGTTAAAAATAAGTTAATGCTGAGAAAGCCAAGACAAAACTAAACAAAATTTTACTAAATAAGAAAATAAATAATTTTTTATTCCTTTGATGCTAATCTTTGTACTTTTAGTTGAGTTTAATTTATGATCAAGGATGTAAGCGTTCTAGCTTTATGTGTCAAAAAGATGCAAATAATGTCGTTAAAACAGATATGGACAATTTAAAAGTCATAGCTGTTTAATATAGTCGAGGATCCAAAGGATTCAGTCATGCAAATCGATTCTAAATTTTATGAATTTGGTTAATTTCCTCCCTACTTGTGATACTTTTTGTGAATGTGCTATGTAAAATTAAACAAATAAAAAAAGAGTTTTTTTCAACTGAAAGTAAGGAGAAACATTAAAACTTAAACGAACAGAAATTATTGCGTATATGAGGTGGTTCGCCCCCCTTATCAATACCTCGCTCTTTACACTGAAGTTAGATTTTTTTCAATTCTTTAAGAATGACCCCTAAATCACAAAGGCCGTTTATTTAGAATAAATGGCTCTTTTGAAAACAGTTAATGTCGCTTCTTAATTTCAGTTAAATTTTTTTTTTTACTTAATTTCTGATCGTTTTTTTAACAATGCTGGAAAACCGTGCACCCCCGTCACGGAAAATTCCCTTCCTTCATGAAAACTTCCTCCATGGAAAGATCCTCCAATGTAGCATCCTCCCCCGACCCCCCACTAGATAAAATGCCCCTGAAAAGGTCTGTATACTTTGCAATAACAGATACTATGTGTAAACAATGGGCAAAGTTTATAACTTGTAACCCTACCCCTAAGGACTGTGGGGGATTAAATCATCCTTAAAGACATAGTTATTAGATTTTTCGACTATGCTGAACAAAAAGGGTATCTCAAAATTTTGATTGAGTGACTTTGGGAAAAAAACAGCGTGGGAGGGGGCCTAATTTCGCTCCTCTTTTTGGTCACTTAAAAAGAGTACTAGATCTTTTAAATTACTTTCGAATGAGCCCTTTCGCAATATTCTAGGACTACTGGGTCGATACGCTCACCCCTGGAAAAAACAAATAAACATGCACCCGTGATCTTTCTTCTGGCAAAAAAAAAGCAAAATTCCACATTTTTGCACATATGAGCTTGAAACTTCTACAATATGGTTCTCTGATATGCTGAATCTGATCATGTGATTTTCATTAAAATTATATGACTTCTAGGGGGTGTTTCCTCCTTTCTTCGAAAATACAGCAAATTTTCTCAGGCTCGCAACTTTTGATGGGTAAAACTAAACTTGTTAAATTTTACATATTTGATATCAAAATAAAAATCCAATTCTTTTAATGTATTTATTGGTATCAAAATTCCGTTTTTTAGAGTTTCGGTTACTATTGAGCCGGGTCGTTCCTTACTTACAGTTCGTTACCACGCACTGTTTGGCTATTTCTATTCAATTTTTTTGCTTATCAATTTAATTATTGAGACTTACAGGCAGTGGTGTCAATAGAGGGAGGGGAACATCCTTCTATAATTTTCACCTCCTCCTTCTAGACATTTTTAAGACTTACTGGCAATGGAATCAATTAGGGCACAGGGCAACGACTCAGCTAAGATTTTCTTCCTCCCCCTCTAGATTTTGAGACATTTTTTTTTGTAATCTAATTATATAAAAAAATCCATTCTTCCACTGAAAAAATAGAAATAACAACGAAAATGCCACCTGCCTAATTTTTTTTACACGTTAGTTGCCCCCCGCCATTTCATTGGTAATGGATACTTCTCTCCTTAATTGAAAATTCCTTTGATATGCACCTTCAGTGAAAATAAATTTTTGGTCATTTGATGAACTGGTCTGATTTTCTCTCTATATGAGAAAAAACTCTCCCAACATTATAGTCCCCCCAATTTATTGGCAATGGATACTTTTCTCCTAAATTGGAATTTTCTTTGATTTGCACCTTCAGTGAAGATAAATTTTTCTTTAATTAAATTCATTCCTCAGTTTTACTGGGTCAAAAAGATGTAAATTAAGTTGTAAAAAGAAATGTGGACAACTTAAAAGTCATAGCAATTTGATATGATAAAAAATCTGACAGTTTCGTTTATGCAATCAAATTACCATTTTTAAACAGGTCGTTACAATTCCTTCATACATGGGATAATTTATGTAAAAGCTTTAAACAGTTACTTTATGAAAGCTTATGTACTGGTGTTTTAGTTTTCGCCTAAACTCAATATAGTTTGCCAATTAATAAATGCTTTGTGCCTTTGTTTCGCTTGCTGGCATTAATAGTTAAATTTTATTTTATATAAGCTATGAACACTTTGCAACTTTCTATTATTTGAATTTCAAAGCTTTGGCGTCAGTTGGGTATTATCAAGCTGAGATAAAATCACTGCAACATTACCTTGATCAGAATTTTCGTTTAAATTTCCCACCCAATATCATGTTTCCGCGAATTGTTAGCTAACAATTTCGGTTAGCTAACAATTCTGTTTCCGCCGTCCAAACAAATTTTTGTTAGCTAACATTGTTAGCTAACAACTGGACGGCGGAAAAACCCCTTTTATTTAGTATGCAGTCCTACCATCTATCAACTACTTTCTTTTCATCAGCGTTTGATCAATACGCCACCAATACGATACGATACGACCAATACCAATATGATCAATAGTGGCACCACAATCATCATATTCAGTGCGTCCACTATGTCGGATTTTTCCGACATTGTCGGATTTTCGGCCCTCTTGTCAGACAAAAAACTATCGTGTCGGACTTCGGAATTTTGTCGGATTTTCAGTAAAAAATGGATATTTGTCAGATTTGTGTATTTTTCTAGACTGCTGGAGTCTCCAACTCCAATAAAAAAGGATTTTCAAACTAGTAAAATTAGAAGGCTAATTCTATTAGGGATTTTTAGAAAGTCATTAGCGTCCGTGGTAACAGTTTGACAAGGTACAATTTTGGAAAATTTGCTAATGCTGTGCTTCAGTCTGCTCTGATATTTCTGTTAATTTCTAGATCTGAAGAAAGTTAAGGTGATACTTTTTTCCAATGCCAGTATAAGATTAGAAAGTCTATTGCCAACATAGTAGCCTACAGTAGAGCTAGGCCACCATGGTTTAGTGACACCATGTGCTTCACAGGTTCAGAATGTTTTAATATCTCAAAATGGCCTACTCAAAAGAATAATGCAAGTTGGGTGTGGGTCTAGGTATGTAGATCGGTAAAAGACTGGTAATTATGGCACTCTTCTTGAAGTCAAGTTTAATTCTAACAAAGAAATTACCCAGAATTTGTCCAGAACTGATCTGCGAAGCACACTTGAACCATCGTAGCTATCCTGAGCAGCACTATGGCCACTCAGGATAGAATAAATGGATTCTGCACCAAGCAGGATAGCCTACATATACCCTGCATGGGCTGCATGTGTCTGGAACCGGGGTATGGAAGGAGAAAAAAGAGTTTCTCTGAGCAGTAGGCTAAAGCTAACCAGTCAGGAACTCTACTATTTTGCGATCATCACCCAGCCCAGGCAACTTCCTCTAATGAGAGAATCTGTCTCTTGTCAGCAATGCCCAAAGTGAAATTATTCCCAAGCACAGCTAACTTCCACTTAGGAGAAAAATTGGTAGGTCTTCTCCTGAGCGGAAATTAGTTCTCTCGGGACTCTATCTCTTTTTGGGCGTTCACTAAGTAGTAGCATATCCACTTATCAGGCAAAGTTGGCTCTATTGCGCGATAGTCTCAAAAGAGTAGAGTTCCTGACTGGCTATAACTATGATATCCTAAAAGGAAGGTTTAAAAGGTTAAGAGGGTTTCAATTTCCTTTAAGGCTACTCTGACTATCGTACAGTTGATTTACACAGGCTTTTTCTGGTTGGTGTAGCCTGTGTCATAGATTAGTTTTGTTTTAATATATCAAAAAGTGTCATAGGCTACATAATTCACATTCGTTTTTTCTTTTCTTTTTTATACTATTGAGATCAAGAAAGCTACAATTATTCAGTCAAACTGTATTGGAAACAGCAAACCTATCATCTAGGAGATTAATTCAATATCATCTACACAATTATTCAATGTGCTTCACAGGTTCATCTTTTGCTAATATCTCTGTTAAAATGGCATTCTGATTTAAGAAGACCAGCTTTCAACAGTGAAGAGACAGTGAATTTCTTTCTTTTTGAAGTAAAGCATACTTTATAGATCCTTTGCTGTAATACACTTATTACATTTTACTTATCAAGTCTGCTTGCAGGAAGTACCATCATGTCGGACAGCTCATCATCTTCTGAAACTGACATTGAATATCTTAGTGGGGAAGAAAGGCGGAAAAGAAAGGGAGAAGAAAAAAGATCCTTCCCAAGAAATAAGGCTCAGAGAAAAAAGCCAAATTCAGACACAGCTGGCTGAATGTCCCTGAATTTAAAGGATGGCTTGCAAAGGACAAGTCTTCTGATGAAAAGGCTTTCTGTTCGCACTGCAGTCAGTGCTTGTGTTGTGGTAAATCCGAACTCCGAAAACATGCAAAGAGTGCGAAGCACAGTAAAAGTATAAGGAAATTAGAGGCTTCAAGAAAGCTCACTACAAGGATTGATCATGTCCTTACTACAGACAAAAACGAAGAAGAAAGCCTAAAGGCCAAGTTGGCTGCTTTCATTGTCGAAAACAATCTGCCTTTATCATTTATAGAAACTCTTGTACCTTTTCTGAAAAGTTTGCCACAAAAGGCTGTTGTTGAAAAAATTAGGCTGGGCAAGCAAAATGTGACAAATGTGATCAGACAGGCATTAGGACCGCACTACAATGAACTTCTGTGTGATCAGTTGAGTTTGACACCTTTTTCTAGCAGTATTGATGAGACAACTGATGTGGCAGTAAAAAAGCAACTTGCAATTGTAGTTTTGTTCTGCACTAAGGATTTCGACGTAGAAGTCGACCTTCTAGATATGGTTGAGTTTTCCAACGGGAAGGCGGAAACTATTTTCAATCTGCTATGCAAAGTTCTTGAAGATAAAAAAATACCTACGGAGAACTGGGTTGGGTTCTGTGCAGACACTTGCAATACTATGTTTGGGTGTGAGAACTCCGTTGTCAGCAGAATCAAAGAAAAATTCCCATCTGTGATGTGTGTCAAGTGCAGCAGCCATTCCATTCATTTGGTGGCTTCTTAGGCTTGCAAACAATTGCCAAAGCAACTGGAAGATCTATGTCGGACTGTATACAATCACTTCAACATGAGTGCCAAAAAGGCGCTCTGAGTTTGAACTACATCAGCTATTTACTGACACCCCAGTCCTGAATGTGCTTGCCCCAGGTCAGACAGGTTGGCTATCACTTCGGATTTGCGTTCAGCGACTATTGCAGAATTGGGATGCACTTTGTAGCTACTTTCAGTTAGTAGTAGGTGAAGATCCTACTCACGCAAACGACAGGGCATGTTAAGGCCTAAAGAATCCACTGCTTCTGATTCAGCTTGAGTTCCAGCTCTATGTACTGGAGCTATTTACAGATTTGAATCTTCTTTTTCAAAGTGAAAACCCGTTGTTTCACAAAATAAAATTAGAGGTGGAGATACTCTTGAGAAAACTGGCCATGAAGTTCATGAAGACCAGCTACGTCAGATCAACCTCGCCCTTGAATCTTGACCCCGACAACGCAAGTGAATACTTTGCAGTGGAAGATGTGTACTTGGGAGTTGCAGCTCACGAGTATCTACAAACCTTGCAATCAAACCCGAGCACAAAAGCAGATGAACGTGAAGTTATAGTCATCTAGAAATGTGCTCGGAAGTTGTATGCAGAGGCAGTGAAGCAAACCAAGCAGCGATTTTCATTTAAAGATGAACTGTTTACATTTTGAAAAATTCTTGACCCTGTGAAAGCTTTGAATATCGGTGCTGTCACTCTTCTCCAAAAGATCCTTCAGCGGTATAAGGCTTCATCGTGGGATACACGAAAAATTATAGAAGAATGGCGGAGTCTACTGATCTTTGATCTTCCAGATGTGACAGACGTCTGTGGTTTCTGGCTCCATGTGGCTTCTTTGAAGACGCCAACTGGTACGCAGAGATTCCTCAACATAGGGGGGGGGGGTTGTGCAGCATCTTTTGAACTTGCCGTTTTCGAACGCTGTTGTAGAGTGGTTCTTTTATACGTTGAAAGACGTGAAAACAGATCAAAGGAATTCGCTCAAAAGTGTGACCCTTACCTCTATTATGCAGGCCAAGTCTGGCATGAAAAAAATAAACATGTATCCCGCGACTTAGAGGTCGATGCTCCCCTCTTAAAACGACTCAAGTGTGTTAGAGCAAACGCGACGGCAGAGGAGTACGTTCAGTCTAGTGGAACTGCAGCTTTAGTTTAAGTTAGGTGCAGATGAAAGACGTAAGAGGGTAAGGAGCATAAGTGAATCTTTAAGCTGCAAGTATCTCCCCTAAAGGAAAACGAAAATCGAAAACCCTGTTTTGTATTACTTTACCACTGTTTCGGATGTCTCGTACACGGCGAAAATCGCCCGGCTGATCGTGAGAGTAGAAAAGAGATACATTTTCTTATGCTTCTACAATCAGGTTTACATCGCTCGTTTGGGCATAGTCCTATGGAATTATGCAATCTACAAGGCAGCAGCTACAGCGTTTTTTTTTGTTTTTTTTTCTTCTTTTGAATATGCAAAACTATGGCCAAAGACTGCCCTACTTGTTTACATTAATAGTCTGACTTTTGATACCAGTTTTCCAATAAATGAATACTCATGAGTAGCTAAGCATTTTTGAAATCGTCATCGCGTTCGTCACCTTCGTAGAGAGCTTGTACTGGACTGGACCAATAGGCCCATAAGGTATAACACTGTCTAGAACGTGGTCAAGATCGCCACACAGCAGCCCAAGAAGAAGTAGAAGTTGCTCTCGGCCATTTGATCCGATGGAAAAAAGGCAAAGCCGAAGGTAAAATAGTATGGAAAACAAAATAAACAGGCTTTTTTACGCCCAGAAGAGGGATTTTGGTTCACAATTTCGGTTTTTCGACGAAATTCCGAATTTGTTGCAACTTCTTTTTCTTCTTGAAGCGGTTGACGGCGTTTTGAAAACATACTGTCTTGGCTAATGGTCCACGGCGTCTGAACCGCAAATAGCTGCGTCGTCAGCGCAAGGAATTTCTACTGCGACTGCGTGCTAAAAGAAGGGCCAAAAGGATGAAAGCGGGAGTAGCGGGGTCGGATCAGGGAACTCAAAGGTGACTCACTGCGTCCTTTTCAGCCTAACACAACAGCAAGCTGAAATTGCCAAAATCATTTGGAGAAGAAGACGTTTGAGAAACCATTTTGAGCCGTTCAGAAAGTCTATAATAGTGTAGAAAATGAGAAGCTTCATTCTTGAATTAGGACTTTTGTCAGCTTTTTCGGTTTGAGTCGGACATTTGTCGGAATTTGGACCACCAAGGTGTCGGAAAAATAGTCGGATTTTTTGCGGTCGGGTGTCGGAATTTTCAGGATTTTCAAAAAGACGGAACAGAAATCTAGTAGGAACAAAGTGGAAGCACTGATCATATTGCATAAATAAGAAAAGCAGTTAAAAACAGAAAGAGCCTATACATAAAAATAACAGCCTACCACATGATAATTGGCCAAGGTTTGTTTTCTTCTCCTACATTCTGATTAGTTCCATAGAGTGAGATTTGGATTTTTATTCCTCATTTATTGCTGGCTATGTTTACTAGTAGCCTACAGTTGTGACAGTGGAGTACTACTAACTATACAAGTGTATGTTTTACTTTGTTGTGTTACCTCTCACCTTAGTAGTTTTGGTAGCCTCAGTATACTTGATTATTGATTATAGAATCTGCACACCTATTGGAAGTTTTGAAATTATAGCCAGTTCTGTAGTCTATTTACCAGTGTGATGCCCCTTCCACAAAGTAACTAACGTCAGAAACCAATTACTCCTGTAAAAGGTATTGATAAATGTGCTGTTGCTGGGTGTTTGCTTGACAACAGTTCTTGTGCTATACAGTTTGATAAATGTGACCAATGGTTGTGTGCACAATGCCTATCAATGTCCTCCTCTGAATATGAGATCTTTGTAAAAATGAATGACTGACTGGGTAGCACCTGGGTATGCCCCATGTGTAAAGTTAGAGGTTCAGCCCAGCAAGAACTTCCCCAGCTGCTAAAGTCAGCTCTTAATGAGCACTGTAGTGACATGAAAGATATGTATGTTTGTTTTCAAAATGTAATTTGCACCTCTCTTGAAGGTATTAATGCTAGAGTTAAGAGTCTAGAAAATATTATCTCATCTAAGGTGTCCATGGCCAATGGGTCAATATATACGAAATCATATTATTGAGTTAGGGCTAAAGTGAATACACCATTCGATGCCTTTTTTTATGCTGATTACGAATATAATAATCATTCCTATCGGAAATTCAAATTTAAATCAGTACTGTCATCAGCCTTGTGCAAAAATTTAATTGCAGCCTCAAGCACCTTGATTTTGCAACCTTGACAACATGAAGTTGCTGACATTTTGATGATAATGTATTAAATAATTAAACTTAAATTTGAATTTTGACAAGGCACCTCGTGTGTATCGTGTATCGTATGTATTTGACAAGGCACTTTGTATGTGCTGTGTCTCGTGTATCGTGGCTTTAATATTTTCAATGTTTCGTCAAAAACACATTCTTGAACATTTAGCATTAAGGAAGAAGAAAATACATATTTGCAGAATGAATTCTTTGAACTTATATAGGCTACTTGTGATTATCCAAGTTTTTTATGGAAAGTCAGTGCTTATGGATTAAAATAAATATTTATTATGAAACAGTAAGTTTAAAACAAAGGTTTTAAGTCTTTTTCCACGCTATATTAGCCTTTTTACACCCTATTTTTTTGTCATTTTCAAGAGCTCAAAAATGGCTTAAATTTGAATTTCCGATAGGAATGATTATTATATTCGTAATCAGCATAAAAAAAGGCATCGAATGGTGTATTCACTTTAGTCCTAACTCAATAATATGATTTCGTATATATTGACCAAGTAAACTAAGGAACCTAGTGGTACCTTTTTCTTTTTTTTTTAGCAAGTTTCCTTCAGAAGTGGCCAACCACTAAATTTTTACCGAGGTTTGACAAAGTTTTTGAAATAAACTTCGGTACTAGTGCATTATGCGGGCCCACGAAAGAAGTCAAGTTTGGTTAATGCTAATGAAATAAAATAAAATAGAATGAATATATAATAGTTAAGAAACAAATTTGGGCTATATATTTGCATATCAGGGTGAGGGGGTTAAGCATAGCATATATTAAATACGTAACCTTTTCCTAGGTACCTTTTTTTTGGGGGGGGGGGGGGTTAAGACCCCAAAAAACAATCGGTTAAATATTTTAAATAACTGAGAAACCACGGCTTTGCAATAATTTATATTTAGCAGTTTATTGCAAATACCCCGTTTGACGGGTTTCGTGACTGGTTTCCCTGATATAGTCTATAGCGGTGGACCCGCATAATGCACCAGTACCTAAACTTCGTTAGGTTCATTCAACTATTCAACTTCATTCAGCTATTCAACTTCATTCAACTATTTAGGGCTATTTTCATTCTCACAAATACGTTGACATTTTCATGCCACGGAAATTAAAATAAATGTTGCTAAAACATTTATTTTAATTTTAATACATATTTTTACAAATTAATGTTTTAAAATAAAAATTAAAATAAGAATAGAAAATGAACGTTTATTTTGATACAACTTTGAAAACAATTTTCTTCCTCTTCTTTGCATCGACAAAGTACGTAAATCAATTTTGTTTCGAATAAAATTGTGTTAGTTTCTTTCTTCATAGCCTAGGGCTATAGGTGGGGCATGGGATGATTGTCAAAAATACGAACAGAACCATGAAATAAATATAAAAATAGTAATCTAAAAGTGTCTCTTATTGCTCTACCATGTCACCTGTCACAGTGACTCACGATAATATATCTTCGGAATAGTTTTGGAAAGTTGGCTCTGTTTCAATAAAATTACCGCATACAAAACAAAGAATAAATTTTGACATACCAGCCAAGGCCACTTTAATAAGAAAACAAAAGTGTAGCCTCAAATTTCCTCTCCACCAGCGATTTCGTACTTAGTAACTGACTCTACGAAGCCCGCGTCAAAGTGACCGTTATGACTTTTGACCAATCTCTCTCTGATTGGTCAAAAACCAGAGATTTCATGTTAGAAAATATTGCTTTGGAAACATAGACCTTCCAATCGTGTTGGTCTGTGGGATTTCCGCTTAGATACATGTGAGAGATAGTACTAAGTACCTGATATATTATTCAAATTAAATAAAAAAAATAGTTTTTTATTATCTGAAAATAAGGAGTACCATTAAAAATAAAAACAAACAAAAATTATAACGTGTATAAAGGGTATCGCCCCCTTCTCAACACCTTGTTCTTTACGCTCAAGTGTTTTTGTACTTTTAAAAAAGCGGATTGTTGTTATAATTAAACGACCCGTGTGTTTCAGGAGTTGTTGTTATAAAATTGGGACAAATTCAAACTTTAGCGTAAAGAGCAAGGTGTTTAGGATGGGGCAAACCCCTTCAAACACGTAGTAGTTTATATTCGTTTTATTTTTTAATGATGCTGCTTACTTTCAGTTGAAAAACTTGCTTTTTTAAATTTATTTTCTGATTGTTTTTAAGTAATGCCGGGAAATCTGGCCCCACCTCAAAGGAGAAATACACCTCACCACGGAAATATCCTCGAGACAATTCAATACCTGTGAAAATTTACTCCGTAATATTACTCTTAACAACTCCACGCGTAAAATTGAGAGGGAAAAGAGAAAACTAGCCATTTTAAAAGAATTTTGTTTAGGATTTCTGGCAAATTTCGCTCGAATATAATGTTACCTGAACAGGTCACTCCCTGGAACCTTACTTCCCATAAAAAAATTAATATTGGAAAACCCCCAGAAAAAAGTTTCCCCCCCGTCCACCTAAAAATGAATAAATACTTAAGAATAATGAATACTACGTGTAAAAAATGGGCAAATTTTATAACATAGAGATCATTCCCCTGGGGCTCGGGGGTTGGGGGAGGGTCATGCTATGTTCAAAGGCATAGACATTGGGCCTTTCAACTATGATGAGCAAAATGGCCATCTCAAATTTTGATCGGACGATTTTGGGAAAAAAGGTATGGTGGAGCAGGCAAGGTTGCCCTCCAATCTTTTGGGTCCCTTAAACAGGGTACTAGAACTTTTAATTTCCGTACTGAGGGCATATAAGGTTTTTATAGAAGGCGTTGTCGTAGAAACTTCAAAAAAGGCTCATTTGATTGGGAATTCAAAGGGCTAGTGCCCTTTTTAATAGTCGAAAGTGATTTGAGGGCAACTAACCCCCCTTCCACGCCCTCTCCCCCCACAGCCCTCAGGGCAAGGGTCGCCCTGATAATTAGGGCAATTGATAAATAAATGAAACCAAAAACGGAACAGAAATTACAATAAATAACCAAGTCGAACTCAAAACGAGCAGAAATTAACATAAGTTGGGCTCAAAACCCCTATGGCTTCCCAAGTCCACAACATGATTTGCACTTTACTGAAAAAATATAAATGTTTTTACTTTTATAACTTTAATAAATCAAATAATATTAACATTTTGATTACTAAATATCAGTATATGTATATTAAACTGACAATGCTCGTTTATTTGTATTTTTTTCAGTAAAGTGCGAATTATGTACTGGCCTTGGAAAGGCATAGGGGGTTTAGAGCCCAACTTATGTTAATGTCTGCTTGTTTTGAGTTCGACTTGGTAAATGATTGTAACTTCTGTTCGTTTTGGGTTTCATTTATTTATTGATGTGGTTTGTGGTAGTTTTCACTTGGTAGATTATTTGATTTTATTTCTGCTCATTTTTCGTTTAATGGAGTTCTTTACTTTTCTTTGAAAACTTATTTTGTGGAACAAGTTTTTTTTAATTATTCAGCATAATAAGCCGATTCTTTTGATACACAGGTTGGTATAAAAAAAATACTAGCGCTATAGCGCATTTCTAGCGCAGTAAAGCGCTAGTTTTCTGTCATTAATTAAAACAACTTTTTCCACCAAATAAGTTTTTGAAAGAAAAGTCAGGAAATTTTCAAAGGTAAATCTGAAAATCGACTACGCTGAACATAATGGATATCTCAAAATTTTGATGGGATGTGTTTGGGGGACCAATGGGCGTGGGGGGGCTAGTTGCCCTCAATCACTTTCGACTATTAAAAAGGGTACTAACCCTTTGAATTTCCAATCGAATTAGCCTGTTTTGAAGTTTCTACGACAACGCCTTCTATAAAAACCTTATATACCCCCCGGGTATAACTTAAAACCCTTGCCCTGAGGGCTCTGGTGAAGTGCCCTCCTCGAAATCCTAGTTTCTATCTGGAAATCAACTACGCTGAACAAAATGGCTATCTCAAAATTTTGATTGGATGTGTTTGGGGGAATGGTGGGCGTGGGGGTTGGGCTAGTTGCCCTCCAATCCCTTTCGACCATCACAAAGGGCACTAGCCACTCCAATTTTCAATCGAATGAGCCCTTTTTGAAGTTTCTACGACGACTCCTTCGATACGAAGTGCCCGGGTATGGAGAGAGAAAAAAAAAACACATTGTAGGCAGCGCTAACGCGCTGCCTATGATGTTACAAACCTAGGGAAATATCACCAGTATATTTATTTGTATTAGTTTTATTGGAATATGTTAGATAGGCTGTGAAGTAATAATTTTTGTTCGTTTTAAGTTTCAATTACGCCCTAAACTTTCCCCTAAAAACTATGTTTTTTAAAATTAATCTATGCTCGTTTTTGATTAAAATTTAATTTAGAAACAACACTACTATGACCTTTCCTATTTATACGGAATAATTTCAGTTCGCTTTAAGTTTAAATTTTGGTCCTTAGTTTCAATTGAAAACTTATTTTTTTATATAATTTCTAATCACCTGCAATCTAGGGGAGATAAGACACCTCAACCCCCTAATAAGGAGCTGAACTAAGAAGCTGTACAAGAATTGTCCGTACAATGATCCAGGATTTTTCTTTGGTTTGGGGCGCAAAATAGGTAGATCCAAAAAAAAATTTAGGGGGGGGGCAAAATAGGGTTATCCGATAAAAGTGAGTTAGGAGGCGCCCCCCTGGATATGACACAGTGGCTTCCCCCTGCCAGAATATAAATTGCACATTACTGAAAAAAAAGATTTTAGATACATATTAGCTAGCATGTAACTTTTTTTCAGTGTTTGGAGCAATTGCAGCAAGACACGGGGGAGGTTAGCCTTCGTTCAAAAATACTCTTATGAACATTGGTTGAAAATGCACCTTTTTTTGCGTTTTCAATGGAAATCAAAATAGAATGGGCAGGAATTTTCGAAAAATTAAAAGAAAACAAACAAAACTACCCCCAACATTTTGAAATTTAAGTTCGACGACAGACTTGAATGAACAGAAAGTGCTGAAAACAGGTTTTTGGTTACTGTCCTCCTACCCTATTAATAAACTTTTTAAAGGCTATTCAATCTTAGTTATTCCCAGGTGATCACAATCAATTAGAGGTCATCATAAACACACGCTAGCATGTATGCGTTTCAGCGCTTTAAATTCTTGACCCAAGTATAGTGACGAACCTAACATATGCTATGATGTTGAGTAAGTGTGAAAACTATGCATATTAATACTATTCAAAAACTAAAGAGATTCATACACAAAGAGATTATTTGTTATTCCTGTTATCCCAAGAGAGATGATTTCGCGTTAAATCTAAATCCAAAATAGGAAATAAACAGTAAGCCACCCTAAAAAGGTTCTTGGCAAGACATCTGTTAAACTGAGAGGACAAACAAAAGATAATGGTGTGTTGGCAGAATCGTACCAGGAAGCTGGTGAGGTATTCTTTGAAAAATGTTTTACCCCCGATGACTGCTCAACGGAAACTTCTTATTACCGCCAGATTCGAGGTTAACTTGAATATGTATTTGATAATAACCAAGATAAACTGTCACCAATAAAAACTGATTCATTACAAGATGCTAAGCTCCTGGCTTAGATGGTTTTGTCAATATAGTTATTAAAAAAAATTCTCATGTCATGGCTCCCACTTTACTTAAAATATATAATGTATGTTTGAATATAAAGTATTTTCCAAGGGATTGGAAAAACGCTAAAATTATAAAAATTTCTAAACGAGGGAGAATCAATGACGGCTTACCGTCTTTTTATTGACCCATCAGCTTGATACCAGCTTTTGGCAAACTATTCGAAAGAATCTTATCATATATTTTCAATGATTTAAGCATTAATAAGGACTGGATTTCTAATAACAAGTTTGGATTTGTTAATGGTAAATCAACAGTAGATGATCTGGATAAACTCGTCACAACAGTGGAAGAAAATAATAAGTTGAAGACATTTACACTTTGTCTTCTCTTTGATATCAAAGGTGCCTTCGACAAGGCATGGAACCCCGGTATTAAAAAAAAAATATTAGATTTAGGTTGCCCTACTCCTCTAGTTATGTTGATTAAAAGTTATCTATCAGAACGATCAGTTTCTTATGGTGATAAATCTGATAATATAACTCGTATCCTTCAAAATTCTTGCCACCAGTAAGCATACTCTCTCCGTTCTTATGGTCTATTAATGTGGACGATTTGCTTCGATCAGAGTTACCGACAGGCTGTACAATACAAGCGTATGCTGATGATATCTGCATAACAATATCTTCTAAAGATGCTAATTCTAATTGTTGTCAACTTATTGTTTTTCGTTTTTCCTTGTTTCTTTACGGTGTTTAGTATTTTGCTTGTGATTTTCAGTTTTTGATATTTTATTCTATATTTTGTAGAGTAGATAGTGAAATACTATGTACGGGTTTAACCACTGGATAAAATCATTCATTCATGGACCATTGTAAAAATTAGAGTACCCCAAACCGACATGTGTTACATGTCGACATATAGGATTAATCAGTCGGTAAATTTTTCGCAAAGCATATTATTGACTTACGAATAAAGTAAACGTACTACTCGGTGGCTTTTTTTTATGCTCTTTACAATTTTAACAATCATTTTTGTCGGAAATGAATTTTACCCCCCCCCCGTATATAGACTAATTCAGGGTATATATTTGACCAGTAGGTTGGTAAATTTTATTTCTGATGTAACTGGGAGGTAAGTTCAAACTTTACCCCCACCCCCCAAATGTGCAAATATATACTCTGTGAATTGGTATCTATAGGGGTGGGGGTAAAATTCATTTCAGACAAAAATGATTATTATATTTGTAAAGAGCATAAGAAAAGCCATCGAGAGGTATGTTTATTTTTTTTGTAAGTCAATAATATGATTTCGATAAATTTACCAATCATTCAGAAGAGGGGTAGGTTACAATTTTAAATGCATCTGAAGAAACCAAGGGTATTAAGATGAAACTTTGGGGAAAGATAAGGGGCATCTTAAAGTATACCAAAAGGCGCTATGTACATTCAAATTATCAAATAGTTGGATCTGCAATACCTTAATAAAAGCTGAGGGTATCAATTTGAAACTTTCAGGACATGTTCAGGTGGATATTTTAAAGTGGTTGGAGGGCTCTAATATCCCCTCTTTGGCCTTTTTAGATGCCCCCTCGACTCAACACAGATCAAAATTTGGAAAAGGGATTTTGTTCAAAATAGGCAAAAGGTCTAGTAACTATGCCACGGGGGATACAATTCTCCAAAACGTCCCCAGGGAAAGGATTTTAAGTTATACAATTAACACTTTAAAATTAACACACTTAACGCGGGTTGCTAATAGGACACTTCTCCATCTTCTATGTCCCCCCCCCTGCTTCCCCCAAAATAGGGGCGTAGGGATTTTTTTAAGGATTTATGGCTCTTTAAAAAAAATATGCTCAAATTTTTTTTTAGTTAAATTTCACTATAAAGTCTAAAGAAAATAATAATTATCATACGTGAATCAGCTGTAAATGACAATGCAACAACGGACCGTTTTACCTTTTGGGGTCTCATTAATTGCTGAAAATGGAGTTTGCCCCAGAAACAATTCTTGAACTGCGAAAGAGCAGGAGAAAAGACATCAAGTTAAGTATTCACTTACATTGTATCTAAATTAGGTACTTACGCACTATATGGGCCTTTCAAAAGTAAAGTCTGTTTAATGCTAATGAAATAAAATAAAATAGGACGAATATATATTAGTTTATAAACAAATTTGGGCTATATATTTGCACATCAGGGGGTGGGGTGGGGAAAAGGTAAAGCATAGCATACATTAAATACGTAACCTAACCTAACCTCTGTACCTTTTCTCCCCCTAAACCCCAAAAACAAATAGTTTAAACATCGTAAGCGCACTGAAATTCACGCTTTGCAATGCATTACCCTAAAGCCAGTTAACCCGTCTGGCCGGTTTTTCGTGACTGGTCTCCTTGTAGACCCATATTATGCCTAAGTACCCTAAATTACGTTGTAAATTACAAGTTTATCTGATGAAATTCTTACAAGCTCGTTTTGACTCATCAAAGTGTTAAGGTCTTACAAATAGAAGATTGAAGAGAGGGCTTTGATGACAATCTCATCCAAATCCTTTAATCACTGATCAGAGTTGAATGAAGATTAAATAAAAAAAACAAGTTTTTTAAACTGAAAGTAAGGAGCGACATTAAAACTTAAAACGAACAGAAATTATTCCGTATATGAAAGGGGCTGTCCCCTCCTCAACGCCTCGCTCTTTACGCTAAAGTTTTTTATTGTTTTAAAAAATAAAGTTGTGAGACAGAGTCAAACTTTAGCGTAAAGAGTGAGGAGTTGAGGAGGGGACAGCCCCTTTCATACACGGAATAATTTCTGTTCGTTTTAAGTTTTAATGCCGCTCCTTACTTTCAGTTTGAAAAACTTGTTTTTTTTTTATTTAATTTCTGATCGTTTTTTAGTTAATGCAGCTTTTATTTGCATAAAAATTTTACTTTTCTTTTGCTAAATGGATGTCTTTACAAATTAACTTACGTAACTAACTTCTATATTCGTATATTTTTCTTCTGGCAAAAAATACAAAGTTGCAGATTTTTGCAGATATGAGCTTGAAACCTATGTAATAGGGTTTTCTGATACGCTGAATCTGACGGTGTGATTTTCATTAAAATTCTTTCACTTGTAGGGGATGTTCCCCCTCTTTAAAAAATCGAGTAAATTTTCTCAGGCTCGTAGCCTTTGATGAGTAATACTAAACTTAATAAAATTTATATATTTAGAATCAGCATTATAAACATTCTTTTTATACATTTATTGACATGAAAATTCCGTTTTTAAAAGTTTCGATTACTATTGAGCCGTAACGCTTGTTTTTTTATTGTTTTTTTTATTACGTATATGTTATTACGCATACGAGGGGGTTCTCCCCTTAGTCAATACCAAGCTCTTTACGTTAAAAGTAAAAAAAAAATTTTTATTCACAAACCCCTGAATCACAAAGGCTGTTTAATTAGAATAGATAGCTCTTTTGAAAGCACTAAAAAAAACTGTAGCGTAAAGAGTGAGGTATTGACTTGGGGAGAACCCCCTCACATACGTTATAATTTCTGTTTGTTTTAAGTTCTAATATTCCTTCTTACATTTCAGTTGAAAAAACTTTTTTTTTATTTAATTTCTGATCGTTTTTTAAATTATTCTTGGAAATCCGGCGCCCCCTTCATAGAAATTTCCCTTACCCCAAAGAAACATCCTCCCCGGAAATATTATCCAGAGTAACCCCCTCCTCTACCCCCCTCCAGAAAAAATCCTTCCTGAAAATGGTTGTATACTTCCCAATAACCAATAAATAATGCTGGCAAGTCCGGCGCCCCCTTCATGGCAATTTCCCGTCCCCCATGAAAACTTCCATCATGAACAGATCCTCCAACATACCCACCGACCCACCCTTACCACCCACAACGAGAAAAAAAACCACCAGAAAACTTCGGTATACTTCCCCATAACCCATACTATATGTTAACATTGGGTAAAGTTCATAACTTTTAGCCCTCCCTCTGGGAACTTCGGGGGATTAAGTCATTCTAAAAGACATTTTTATCATATTTTCGACCATGCTGAACAAAATGGCTATCTCAAAATTTTGATCGGGTGACTTTGGGAAAAAAATAAGCGTGGGAGGGGGCCTAGTTGCCCTCCATTTTTTTGGTCACTCAAAAGGGGCACTAGAACTTTTAATTTCCGTTCCAATGAGCCCTCCCAAGATATTCTAGGACCACTGGGTCGATACGATCACCCCTGGGGAAAAAAAAACAAAAAAAACAAATAAACACGCATCCGTAATCTTTCTTTTGGCAAAAAATTTAAAAGTCCACATTTTTGTAGATAGGAGCTTGAAACCTCTACAGTAGGGTTCTCTGATACGCGGAATATGATGGTGTGATTTTCATTAAGGTTCTATAACTTTTAGGGGGTCTTTCCCCCTTTTTTTGAAAATCAGCCAAATTTTCTCAGGCGCGTACCTTTTGATGGGTAGCACTAAAATTGATGAAATCTATATATTTGAAATCAGCATTGAAATCTGATTCTTTTGATATATCTATTGGTATCAAAAACCCATTTTCTAGAGTTTCGGTTACCATTGAGCCGGGTCGCTCCTTACTTACAGTTCGTTACCACGAACTGTTTGAAACCTGTTTGCAAACTGTAACGGCCTAAGAGGTAACATCAGAGTCCTCAAATTTTCGCAAAAATTATTTCCTGTCAAAGATCGTTTTCGGTCAAGATCTTAGTTAATTTTTTTTTTTTGCTAATTGAGTTTTTCTAAGAAAACTTAGCTAATAGGGTGCATAATCAAG
Source organism: Artemia sp. Qi Xiang Cuo (assembly GCF_049724085.1). Classification (NCBI taxonomy): domain Eukaryota; kingdom Metazoa; phylum Arthropoda; class Branchiopoda; order Anostraca; family Artemiidae; genus Artemia; species Artemia sp. Qi Xiang Cuo. The sequence continues at coordinate 6,838,672 of NW_028297431.1, forward strand.
CTACATAAGCATCTAATATGGTGCAAAACAATAATCCGATTCTTATGGTTCCTTCCAGTCATTAAATGAAAAAAACAACTTTTTTAAACTGAAAGTAAGGAGTGACATTAAAACTTAAAACGAACAGAAATTATTCCGTATATGAAAGGGGCTGTCCCTCCTCAACGCCTCGCTCTTTACGCTAAAGTTTTTTATTGTTTTAAAAAATAAAATTGTGAGACAGAGTCAAACTTTAGCGTAAAGAGAGCGGCGGTGTGGAGGGGACAGCCCCGTTCAAATAAGGACTAATTTAGGGTCGGTTTTAGTTTTAATGTCACTCCTTACTTTCAGTTTAAAAAACTTGTTTTTTTTATTTAATTTCTGATCGTTTTTTAGTTAATGCAGCTTTTATTTTGGCTAACCGTCATTGAATAAGTAAACAAACGGGTAAATTTTCTCAGGCTCGTAGCCTTTGATGAGTAATACTAAACTTAATAAAATTATATATTTAGAATCAGCATTATAAACACATTCTTTTGATACATTTATTGACATCAAAATTCTGTTTTTAAAAGTCTCGATTACTATTGAGCCGTATTGCTTGTTTTTTTATTGTTTCTTTATTACGTATATGTTATTACGTATATGAGGGGGTTCTCCCCTTAGTCAATACCACGCTCTTTACGTTAAAAGTTAAAAAAAATTTGATTCACAAACCCCTGAATCATAACGGCCGTTTAATTAGAATAGATAGCTCTTTTGAAAGCACTAAAAAAAACTGATGCTTAAAGAGCGAAGTATTGATTTGGGGGGTAACCCCCTCAAATACGTAATAATTTCTATTCGTTTTAAGTTCTAATGTTGCTTCTTACTTTCAGTTGAAAAAACTTGTTTTTTTTAATTTAATTTCTGATCGTTTTTTAAATAATGCTTGGAAATCCGGCGCCCCCTTCATAGAAATGTCCCTTACCCCCAAGAAACATCCTCCACGGAAAGATTCTCCAGAGTAACCCCCTCCTCTAGCCCCCCCTCCAGAAAAAAATCCTTCCTGAAAATGTCTGTATACTTCCCAACAACCAATAAATGATGCTGGCAAGTCCGGCGCCCCCTTCCTGGCAATTTCCCTGCCCCCAGGAAAACTGCCTTCAGGGACAGATCCTCCAACATAACCCCCGACCCACCCTTCCCTCCCACTACCAGAAAAAAACCCTCCTGAAAACTTCTGTATGCTTCCCAATAACCAATACTATGTGTTAACATTGGGTAAAGTTCATAACTTTTAGCCCTCCCCCTGGGGACTTCGGGGGATTAAGTCATTCTAAAAGACATATTTATCAAATTTTCGACCATGCTGAACAAAATGGCTATCTCAAAATTTTGATCGGGAGACTTCGGGAAGAAAATAAGAGTGGGAGGGGGCCTAGTCGCCCTCCATTTTTTTTGGTCACTTAAAAAGGGCACTGGAACTTTTAATTTCCGTTCCAATGAGCCCTCCCACGATATTCTAGGACCACTGGGTCGATACGATCACCCCTGGGGAAAAAAAACAAAAAACAAACAAACACGCATCCGTGATCTTTCTTCTGGCAAAAATGCAAAATTCCTCATTTTTGCAGATAGGAGCTTGAAACCTCTGTAGTAGCGTTCTCTGATACGCTGAATATCATGGTGTGATTTCCATTAAGATTCTATAGCTTTTAGGAGGTCTTCCCCCTTTTTTTGAAAATCAGCAAATTTTCTCAGGCGCGTAACTTTTGATGGGAAGCACTAAACTTGATGACAGTTAAATATTTGAAATCAGCATTGAAATCTGATTCTTTTGATGTATCTATTGGTATCAAAAACCCGTTTTCTAGAGTTTCGGTTACCATTGAGTCGGGTTACTCCTTACTTACAGTTCGTTACCACGAACTGTTTGATCCACTTTTTAAGATCATTTCAATATTCTTATCCAATGAATCATAAGCGAAATTAACTTTCATTGAGTCGAGACTGCAGAAATCTGTTTTAAAAAAGAACCTATGACTTATCGCGAGATTTGACTAATGAATAAATATATTTTAAGAGCAATTAGTGACGGCGATACTAGCAAAAGTCAACTAAGGAACCTAGTGGTAGCTTTTTTCTTTTCTTTTTTTAGCATGTTTCCTTCAGAAGTGGCCAACCACTAAATTTTTACCGAGGTTTGACAAAGTTTTTGAAATAAACTTCGGTACTAGTGCATTATGCGGGCCCACGAAAGAAGTCAAGTTTGGTTAATGCTAATGAAATAAAATAAAATAGACTGAATATATAATATTTAAGAAACAAATTTGGGATATATATTTGCATATCAGGGTGTGGGGGTAGAGGGTTAAGCATAGCATATATTAAATACTTAACCTTTTCCTAGGTACCTTTTTTTTTGGGGGGGGGGGGTTAAGACCCCAAAAAACAAACGTTTAAATATTGTAACTCACTGAGAAACCACGGCTTTGCAATCATATATCTATAGCAGTCTCTTGCAAATAGCCCGTTTGACGGGTTTCGTGACTGGTTTCCCTGTTATAGTCTATAGCGGTGGACCCGCATAATGCACCAGTACCTAAACTTCGTTAGGTTCATTCAACTATTCAACTTCATTCAGCTATTCAACTTCATTCAACTATTTAAGGCTATTTTTATTCTCACAAATACGTTGACATTTTCGTGCCACAGAAATTAAAATCAATGTTGCTAAAACATTTGTTTTCATTTTAATACATATTTTTACAAATTAATGTTTTAAAATAAAAATTAAAATAAGAATAGAAAATGAACGTTTATTTTAATACAACTTTGAAAACAATTTTCTTCCTCTTCTTTGCATCGACAAAGTACGTAAAGCAATTTTGTTTCGAAAAAAATTGTGTTAGTTTCTTTCTTCATAGCCTAGGGCTATAGGTGGGGTATGGGATGATTGTCAAAAATACGAGCAGAACCATGAAATAAATATAATCGTACTGATCTAAAAGTGTCTCTTATTGCTCTACCATGTCACCTGTCACAGGGAATCACAATAATATATCATCGGAATAGGTTTGGAAAGTTGGCTCTGTTTCAACAAAATTACCGCTTACAGAATAAATTTTGACATACCAGCCAAGGCCACTTAATAAGAAAACAAAAGTGTAGCCTCAGATTTCCTCTCCACCAGCGATTTCGTACTTAGTAACTGACTCTACGAAGCCCGCGTCAAAGTAACCATTATGCCTTTTGACCAATCTCTCTCTAATTGGTCAAAAACCAGAAATTTCATAATGTGCTGTTAGAAAAATTTGCTTTTGGAAACAAAGACCTTGCACACGGGTTGGAATGTGGGATTTCCGCTTAGATACAGCTGAGAGATAGTCCTAATTGCTTGATCTATTAGTCAAATTAAATAAAAAAAATAAGTTTTTTTAAACTGAAAATAAGGAGCACCATTAAAACTAAAAACGAACACAAATTATTACGTGTATGAAGGGGATCGCCCCCTCCTCAACACTGCTCTTTACGCTCAAGTTTTTTAGTACTTTTAAAAAAGATTATTTTTTTTCTAATTAAACGACCCGTGTGTTTCATGAGTTGTTGTTATAGAATTGGGACAAATTCAAACTTGAGCGTAAAGAGCAAGGTGTTTAGGATGGGGCAAACCCCTTCAAACACGTAATAGTTTCTATTCGTTTTATTTTTTAATGATGCTGCTTACTTTCAGTTGAAAAACTTGCTTTTTTAAATTTATTTTCTGATTGTTTTTAAGTAATGACGGTAATTCTCGCCCCACCTCAAAGAAGAAATGCACCTCACCACGGAAATACCCTCGAGACAATTCAAGACCGGTGAAAATTTACCCCGGAAAATTACTCTTAACAACTCCACGCGTAAAATTGAGATGGAAAAGAGACAACTAGCCATTTTAAAAGAATTTTGTTTAGGAATTCTGGCAAATTTCCCCAGTATATAATTTTCCCTGACAAGTTCACTCCCTAGAAACTTCCCTCCCATAAAAAATTTCTCTTCGAAAAACCCCAGAAAAAAAGTTGCCCCCCCTTCCATCTAAAAATGAATAAATACTTCAGAATAATAGATACTACGTGTAAAAAATGGGCAAATTTTATAACATAGAGATCAATTCCCCTGGGGCTCGGGGGGGAGGGACGGTCATGCTATTTTCAAAGGCATAGACATTGGGCCTATCAACTATGATGAGCAAAATGGCCATCTCATATTTTGATCGGACGATTTTGGGAAAAAAGGGATGGTGGAGCAGGCAAGGTTGCCCTCCCATCTTTTGGGTCCATTAAATAGGTCACTAGAACTTTTAATTTCCCCACGAATGAGCCCTCTCACAACATTCTCGGACCACTGAGTCAGTACGATCACCCCTGGAAAAAAACAAAACAAACAACCAAATAAAAACGCATTCGTGGTCCTTCTTCCGGCAAGCAAATACAAAATTCTCCAGTTTTGCAGATAAGAGCTTTAAACAATGACAGTTAGGTTTTCTGATACGCGAATCTGATGGTGTGATTTTCATTAAGATTATAATACTTTTCAGGGTGTTTTCCCCTTTTATTGAAAATCAGGCAACTTTTTTCAGGCTCGTAGCCATTAATCGGGAAGACTGAACAAGATGAAAATTATACATTTAGAATCATAGGCAGTGCAATCGCAATGCCTAAGTAAAAAAACGATTTTGGCATAATGTATTATTTTTTTCATACCAGGGCACTGCATGTCAAAGGAGTTATAATGGCAGCATCAAAAAGGACTCATGAGATTGGACCTTGGAGTGGCTCGTGCTCTTTGTCGGAGTCGAAAGTTATTGGAGGGCACCTAGCCCCCGCCCCCCACGCCCAGCATTGCCCCAAACACAGCCAATCGAAATTTGGAGATAGCCCTTTGGTTCAGCGGAGTTGATTTTCCGATAAAAAATATGTTTTTTTGGAGGTCTCTTCCCCACAACCCTCAGGGCAAGGGTTTTACGTTATACCCTGGGGGCATATAAGAGCGATGTTGGCACACTGTATTATTTATTATTTTTTTCCTTTAGACCAGGGCACTTCATATCGAAGAAGTTGTCGTAGAAACTTCGAAAAGGGCTCATTCAATTGGAAATTGGAGTGGCTTTTGCCCTTTTTAATAGCCGAAAGCGGTTGAAAGGCAACTAAGACCCCAGCCACGCCAATCATTTCCCGAAACACATCCAATCAAAATTTTGAGATACCCAGATTGTTCAACGTATAGAAAATATGTTTTTAAGGAGGTCACTCCCCCACAACCCTCAGGGCAAGGGTTTTAAGTTATGCCCTGGAGGCATATAAGGTTTTTTATAGAAGGCGTTGTCGTAGAAATTTCAAAAA